>NC_057794.1:360545059-360845059 GCF_018294505.1 Triticum aestivum
CGCCCGACCCCGCCGCGGCCATCGCCGAGCGCCGCCACCGTCGTCCGGCCACTCCGGCGACCGGATTCGATCGGCCCCGGCCTCCTCCGACCTCCCCGGCGCCGCCCCGCGTCCCCCTCCGGCGAACTCCGGCCAGATCCCGGCGATCCTCGACTTCCGTGCCAAAGTCAAACCTAGATCCGGTGGTAAATTTCGTCTAAGTCCCTAAGATTCCAGATCCATGTGTCCTTCCTGGCCCCATAACTCTGCATCCATAGCTCCGATTCATGCATATAGCATATCAAAATGTTCATCTCAGAGAGTACATCATTTCATTCCATTGCATCATTTTCATTTGAGTTCATCTTGATGCCCGAAATGCTGTTAGAAGAGGGCTACTTGAGATTATTGTCAGATCTGCTGCTCCATTTAGGTTTTTGTCATTTTTGCCATGATTAATGTGTGCATGATATGCCCTGATGCTCTACATGTGTTTTGTTAAGAGTTTTGTCATCTTTCCAGAGGTGCAACCCATATATTTTTGTGATGTGTGTGGTTACTCGTGCAAGCTTGCAAAGTGGTGCACTTGTTAATTCTGTTTTCAGGGACTTAGCAATTCCACTAAGTCGTTGACCTGTTTATCTCTTATTGCCATATGTTCATGTTGTTTCCTAGTGATCCGTGCCTCTTTTGAGGATGATCAGTAAGGATGTTTTGTTAATCTTGTAGTGCTCTATCCATCCATGTCTTTGTTTGCAATTGTGGAGCACCCGAGCTTGAGTCAATCGAACTCTACTTTTGCTACTTCGTGAATCTGGGCAGATTGTCAACTTGTTTGCAATTTTGCCGATGATGTTGTAGTTGATCCGTGCATGCTATGCTATTGTTCTTGCCATGTCTAGCTTGAATTTTGTGCCTTCTTCATGGATGTATGCTTGTCTTGCCATGACTTGCACCATAGTGAGTGCATCGAGCTCATAAACATGCCTACTTGAGTTACATTTCAGCATGTGTCAGTTTTCACTAAGTCTGTGATCTGATTATGTTTTTGCTATGTTCACATGCTTGCAATTGTATTTTCTGATCCCTTTAGGCTCAAGGTCACTAAGGGACTTTTGTTAAGATATTTGAGTAGCTCCATGCCATGCTTTAATTTGCCATGTTCAGGTCCTGTAGCATGTAGTTTTGTTGCTCCGAAGAGGGCTACCTGATCTGAAATTCCAGACAAGTGTCAATTTCACTAAGTCTGCGATATGTTTGTCATATGCATTTTTGCCATGCTTGTTTGAACATGTTAATGGATGAATTGGCCGTAGCTCAATGCTAGACTTTTGTTAAGAATCTTGAATGCATCCCTGCCATGTATTTTGTTGTCATGTTTGGGTGTTGTAGCGTGTTCATCTCATTGCATTTAGGTGGCTACTTGCTGTAAATCGCAGACCGGTGTCATTTTTCAATCGCTTGCCATTTCCAAACCGTAACTCCGATTCCGGCGTTCTTTATATCGTTTTCAAGTGATTTCATCTCATCTTTCCAGTGGCACACTTGGAATTCCAAGTTGAGGCCAGGTTCATGCATTTCCTGTGATATCTTGCATTTTGCATCCCGCATCGCATCCCGCATAGCATATCATCATTGCATCATATTGCTTGATCCTTGCACGTGGTCGATTGTATCCTTGTTGCTTGTTTTTCTTGTTTGGATAGGGCTGGGAGACGAGGTCGCTGACGAGGAGCCCGTTGAGTTTGCTTTCGAGGATCCAGTCAACTCTGACACCTGTGTAGGCAAGATGATCATACCCTCGAAATCACTACTATCTTTGCTATGCTAGTTTGCTCGCTCTTTTGCCATGCCATTGCTATGATGCCTACCACTTGCTTGCAAGCCTCCCAAATTGCCATGTCAAACCTCTAACCCACCTTGTCCTAGCAAACCGTTGATTGGCTATGTTACCGCTTTGCTCAGCCCCTCTTATAGCGTTGCTAGTTGCAGGTGAAGATTGAAGGCCGTTCCTTGTTGGAACATTTATTTACTTGTTGGGATATCATTATATTGCTATGTTATCTTAATGCATCTATATACTTGGTAAAGGGTGGAAGGCTCGGCCTCTCGCCTAGTGTTTTGTTCCACTCTTGCCACCCTAGTTTCCGTCATATCGGTGTTATGTTCCCGGATTTTGCGTTCCTTACGCGGTTGGGTTATAATGGGAACCCCTTGATAGTTCGCCTTGTTTAAAGCTTTTCCAGCAATGCCCAACCTTGGTTTTACCATTTGACACCTAGCCTTTTCTTTCCCTTGGGTTCTGCAGACTCAAGGGTCATCATTATTTTAACCCCCCCGGGCCAGTGCTCCTCTGAGTGTTGGTCCAAACCGTCAGCCGTCGGTGGCTACCAGGGGCAACTCTGGGCTAGCCTACCGGAAGTTTGGACAATCTGAGTGTGCCCTGAGAAAGAGATATGTGCAGCTCCTAGCGGGATTTGTCGGCACATTCGGGCGGTGTTGCTGGTCTTGTTTTAACCTGTCGAAGTGTCTTGAATTACCGAGATACCGAGTCTGATCGGAACATCTTGGGAGGAGGTCTATTCCTTCGTTGACCATGAGAGCTTGTCATGGGCTAAGTTGGGACTCCCCTGCAGGGATTGAACTTTCAAAAGCCGTGCCCGTGGTTATGGGCAGATGGGAATTTGTTAATGTCCGGTTGTAGATAACTTTAACCTTAACTTAATTAAAATGAATCAACTAAGTGTGTTACCGTGATGGCCTCTTCTCGGCGGAGTCCGGGAAGTGGACACGGTGTTGGAGTAATGTTTGCGCAGGTTGCTCTCTAGTTTCTCGCTCGCGCTTTGCCTCCTCTTCTCGCTCTCTTTTGCGAATACGTTAGCCACCATATCTTGCTAGTCGCTTGCTGCAGCCCCACTCATATTTACCTTGCCTTACCTATAAGCTTAAATAGTCTTGATCGTGAGGGTGCGAGATTGCTGAGTCCTTGTGGCTCATAGATTACTATTACACCAGATGCAGGGCCTGATGATTCCGCTCCAGGAGACGCGTTTGAGCTCAAGTGGGAGTTCGATGAGGACTCTCAACGTTACTATGTTTCCTTTCCCGATGATCAGTAGTGGTGCCCAGTTGGGGGTGAACGGGACCGTTGTCGCATGTTGGGTTCTCTTTTATTTTGGCGCCGTAGTCGGGCCATGAGTGTTTGGATGATGTAATGTTATTTATGTACTTGATTGACGTGGCGAGTGTAAGCCAACTATGTTATCCCCCCTTTATGATTTATTCTACATGGGATGTTGTGAAGATTGCCTAACTTGCGACATATGCCGTCAATGCGATTATGCCTCTAAGTCGTGCCTCGACACGTGGGAGATATAGTCGCATCGAGGGTGTTACATATATCCCCCTAGAAGCATGTGCCTAATACTTTGTTTCGGTAACTAATATATTTTTGCAATAAGTATGTGAGTTCTTCATGACTAATGCTGAGTCCATGGATTATACGCACTCCCACCCTTCCACCTTTGCTAGCCTCTCTAGTACCGTGCAACTTTTTCCTGTACCATAAACCCACCATTTACATTCCTCAAAACAGCCACCATGCCTACCTATTATGGCATTTCTATAGCCATTCCGAGATATATTGCCATGCAACTTTCCACCATTTCGTTTATTATGACACTCCCCATCATTGTCATATTGCTTTGCATGATCATGTAGTTGACATCATATTTGTGGCAAAGCCACCATTCATATTTTTCATACATGTCACTCTTGATTCATTGCACATCCTGGTACACCGCCGGAGGCATTCACATAGAGTCATATTTTGTTCTAAGTATCAAGTTGTAATTCTTGAGTTGTAAGTAAATAAAAGTGTGATGAACATCATTATTAGAGCATTTTCCCAGTGAGGAAAGGATGATGGAGACTATGATTCCCCCACAAGTCGGGATGAGACTCCGGACGAAAAATAAAGAAAGAAAAAAAGGAAAAAAAGGAAAATGCCCAAATAAAAAAATGAGAGAAAGGGCAATGCTACTATCCTTTTTCCACACTTGTGCTTCAAAGTAGCACCATGATCTTCAAGATAGAGAGTCTCTTATGTTGTCACTTTCTTATACTAGTGGGAATTTTTCATTATAGAACTTGGCTTGTATATTCCAATGATGGGCTTCCCCAAAATGCCCTAGGTCTTCGTGAGCAAGCAAGTTGGATGCACACCCATTTAGTTTCTTTTGTTGAGCTTTCACACACTTATAGCTCTAGCGCATCCGTTGCATGGCAATCCCTACTCACTCACATTAATATATATTGATGGATATCTCCATAGCCCGTTGATATGCCTAGTTGATGTGAGACTATCTTCTCCATTTTGTCTTCTCCACAACCACCATTCTATTCCACCTACAGTGCTATATCCATGGCTCACGCTCATGTATTGTGTGAAGATTGAAAAAGTTTGAGAGCATCAAAAGTATGAAACAATTGCTTGGCTTGTCATCGGGGTTGTGCATGATTTAAATATTTTGTGTGATGAAGATGGAGCATAGACAGACTATATGATTTTGTAGGGATTGCTTTATTTAGCCATGTTATTTTGAGAAGACATAATTTCTTGGTTAGTATGCTTAAAGTATTATTGTTTTTATGTCAATATTAAACTTTTGTCTTGAATCTTTCGGATCTGAATATTCATGCCACAATAAAGAAAATTACATTGAAAATTATGTTAGGAAGCATTCCACATCAAAAAAATTCTGTTCTTATCATTTACCTACTCGAGGGAGCAAGAATTAAGCTTGGGGATGCTTGATACGTCTCCAATGTATCTATAATTTTTTATTGTTCCATGTTATTATATTATCTGTTTTGGATGTTTAATGGGCTTTAATATGCACTTTTATTTATTTTTTGGGACTAACCTATTAACCGAAGGCCCAGTGCAAATTGCTTTTTTCTTGCCTATTTCAGTGTTTCACAGAAAAGGAATATCAAACGGAATCCAAATAGAATGAATCCTTCGCGAGGATCTTTTTTGGAATAAATGCAATCTAGGAGACTTGGAGTGGAGGCCAAGGAAGCAATGAGGCGGCCACGAGGTAGGGCGGCGCGCCCAGGGGGTAGGCGCGCCCCCACCCTCGTGGGCCCGTCGTAGCTCCACTGACCTACTTCTTTCATCTATATATACTCTTATACCCTGGAAACATCCAGGGGAGCCACGAAACCACTTTTTGACCGCTGCAACCTTCCGTACCTGTGAGATCCCATCTGGGGACCTTTTTCGGCGATCTGCCGGAGGGGGATTCGATCACGGAGGGCTTCTACATCAACACCATAGCCTCTTCGATGATGTGTGAGTAGTTTACCACAGACCTTTGGGTCCAGAGTTATTAGCTAGATGACTTCTTCTCTCTCTTTGGTTCTCAATACAAAGTTCTCCTCAATTTCTTGGAGAGCTATTCGATGTAATACTTTTTGCGATGTGTTTACCGAGATCCGATGAATTGTGGGTTTATGATGAAGATTATCTATGAACAATATTTGATTCTTCTCTGAATTCTTATATGCATGATTTGATATCTTTGCAAGTCTCTTCGAATTATCAGTTTGGTTTGGCCTACTAGATTGATCTTTCTTGCAATGGGAGAAGTGCTTACCTTTGGGTTCAATCTTGCGGTGCTCGATCCCAATGACAGAAAGGGAACTGACACATATTGTATTTTTGCCATCGAGGGTAAAAAGATGGGGTTTATATCATATTGCTTGAGTTTATCCCTCTACATCATGTCATCTTGCCTAATGTGTTACTCTGTTCTTATGAACTTAACATTGTAGATGAATGCTGGATAGCGGTCGATGTGTGGAGTAATAGTAGTAGATGCAGAATCGTTTTGGTCTACTTGACATGGACGTGATGCCTATTTTCATGATCATGCCTAGATATTCTCATAACTATGCGCTTTTCTATCAGTTGCTCGGCAGTAATTTGTTCACCCACCGTAATATTTGCTATCTTGAGAGAAGCCACTAGTGAAACCTATGGCCCCCAGGTCTATTTTACATCATATTAGTTTCCCGTCAACTTGCCAATTTCTGTATCTTTACTTTCGAATCTATAAAACAAAAATACCAAAAATATTTATCTTATTATCTTTATCAGATCTCACTTTTGCAAGTGGCCGTGAAGGGATTGACAACCCCTTTATCACGTTGGTTGCAAGGTTCTTATTTGTTTGTGCAGGTACTAGGCGACTTGTGTGTAGTATCCTACTAGATTGATACCTTGGTTCTCAAAAACTGAGGGAAATACTTATGCTACTTTGCTGCATCACCCTTTCCTCTTCAAGGCAAAACCAATGCATGCTCAAGAGGTAGCACGGCCACGATGGTCACGTACCGCCTTTGGGCCACGGCGGCGGAGTGGGTGATGGCCCTGGCTTTCGACGGTGGTGTGGCGGCAATGGCGGTCGGCAATAGCTGCCGACGGACGACGGCAGCGAAGCGCGTGGTGGGTGTTCCGCGCACACCCAATAGGGACTCCACGCGCACTACACTACGCCGGGGATTGTGCCGCCGCCGCAGTGTAGCCTCCCAGTTGGAGCTGTCCTCTGATGACGGCAAAGTGGCTGAGCGACAACAATGGACCGGTGCCATTGGCAATTATGGGAGAAGTAGATGAGATAAGCTACAGGGAGGGAGGGGGGAAATGCGACGCAGGACTCGCCGGCCATGAGGGTTTATATAGCAGGCCGTAAGCATTGGGATTTTGGGGGATTTCACTGATTCGGGAGGGAAGCTTGCGTGGGAACCTACGAGGTTGTGCGGGAACGGGCTCAACGACGATTCATTGGCACCACTGTTTGGCCAAAAGAACGCCCCCGCGCACTGTGCAAGCTTTCACTGTAAGCCGTCTGCGGCAGCGGGGTGACAAGACGTGTGAGAGGAGGACGAAAGGCCACGTACACATACGGTTAATACAAAAAAATGTTTGCAGTTTAATTACCTACTATACCCCCATCCTTTTTATAAGTAGGATTTAACTAATAAAGTACAAATGCATGTCACCAAAGATTATATAGTTGGATTCGTATTTGAACATAGTTTCGAATTATATAATTTTTACAATATGCATTAACATTTTGTTGGTTAAATTTAAGGGCAAAGTATGGCCCAAAATATAAAGGGGACTATAGACCAAGATGGAGGTAGTGACGGAAATATGCCCTAGAGGCAATAATAAAGTAGTTATTTATATTCCTTATATCATGGTAAATGTTTATTATTAATGCTAGAATTGTATTAACCAGAAACTTAGTACATGTGTGAATACATAGACAAAACAGAGTGTCACTAGTAAGCCTCTACTTGACTAGCTCGTTAATAAAAGATGGTTAAAGTTTCCTAACCATAGACATGAGTTTTCATTTGATAAATGGGATCACATCATTAGAGAATAATGTGATGGACAAGACCCATCCGTTAGCTTAGCATAATGATCATTTAATTTTAATTCTATAGCTTTCTTCATGACTTATACATATTCCTCTGACTATGAGATTATGCAACTCCCGAATACCGGAGGAACACCTTGTGTTCTATCAAACGTCACAACGTATGGGTGATTATAAAGATGCTCTACAGGTGTCTCCTAAGGTGTTTGTTGAGTTGGCATAGACCGAGATTAGGATTTGTCACTCAAAGTATCGAAGAGGTATCTCTGGGCCCTCTCGGTAATGCACATCACTATAAGCCTTGCAAGCAATGTGACTAATGAGTTACTTGCGGGATGATGCATTACGGAACGAGTAAAGAGACTTTCCGGTAACAATATTGAACTAGGTATGATGATACCGACGATCGGATCTCGGGCAAGTAACACACCGATGACAAAGGGAATGACGTATGTTGTTATGCGGTTTGACCGATAAAGATCTTCAAAGAATATGTAGGAGCCAATATGAGCATCTAGGTTCCGCTATTGGTTATTGACCGGAGATGTGTCTCGGTCATGTCCACATATTTCTCGAACCCGTAGGGTACACACGCTTAACGTTTGATGACAATTAGTATTATGAGTTATGTGTTTTGGTGACTGAAGTTTGTTCGGAGCCCCGGGTGAGATCATGGAAATGGCGAGGAGTCTCGAAATGGTCGAGAGGTATTCATATATTGGAAGGTTATTGACGGTGTCATGGACAAGGGGGTACTCACCACGTCATCTCCCGATCTGTTAGATTGGGCCGAGGACCCCCATGGTCGTATACTCATGGGCCGGTTTGGACAGTTGCCGCATACATGGAAGATTCCACAAGACTTGGTGATCAAGACAAGGATTCCTCCCCACCGGCGTATTCTGCTAGGACTTTTGTTATCCTAGGCCTCCGGTGCATTATATAAACCGAGGCCAGGCTAGTCGATAGAACATATACGACAATCATACCATAGGCTAGCTTCTAGGGTTTTAGCCTCTACGATCTCGTGGTAGATCAACTCTTGTAATACTCATATCATTAATATCAATCAAGCAGGACGTAGGATATTACCTCCAACAAGAGGGCCCGAACCTGGGTAAACATCGTGTCCCCTGCCTCCTGTTACCATCGATCCTAGACGCACAATTCGAGATCCCCTACCCGAGATCCGCCGGTTTTGACACCGACATTCGTGCTTTCATTGAGAGTTCCGCTGTGTGACCGGCAAAAGGATCGATGGCTCGTCTGTAGGTCAACTCCGATGCCGGCATCTTCATCGCCGACTCGACTGGTCACCTTGGCTCGACCGAGGACCATGCTCCATCTCCGATCGTCATGTTCGGACGAGGGCCTTCATCAACATCAACTCCGATCTCTATCAAGATCATGGAGGAATCATCGATGGAGCTCGGGGGCTCAACGTCAACATTGCCCTCGGGCGACCGTGCTGTTTTTCCAAACAACAAACTTGTATCCGCTGCCACCACCTCTTAGAGCATCACTTTGACGATCCATTTGGTGGAATTGTGCGGAATTGAGTCTACAACAACCATGCAAAATTTCATCGAGTTCCGATGGAGAAATCTCCGCCAATCTACGATATACCGGAGCCCTGTCAAATCTGAACGGGAATCTGGACGAGTTTAGGGCGTGGTCTCAAGAGCCCAGCTCGGAGGTCCTTTGGAAGATCCAACCATTCATCTACTGTGGAATTCCCATATCTACCACCCAAATTTCAGCTCAATCCGACGGTTCAAACTCCGGGAACCTTCCGATGAGTGGACCAATTTTCGGATCTGTTTTCTGCGCGAATACGGATCCGACCCGAATTCATGTTTTTTTATGAACGTGATATTGGACAACCTTTTTAGAGAAATTCTCTTCTAGAGTATTGTGCGTTGTTTTTAAACATGTGCCTGTAAATTTTTAAGCCTCCCCCGAGGTCATCTTCATCATCATGCTGGTGTCAAACCAGTCCGGCAATATTGCTCCAAGGCTGCCGACCTGCGCTAGACACGACGTCACTTTGTTGAGCCGAGCTCAACTTCTTCGGATCATCATCTCGGCAAGCCGAACAAGAGTTCGACATCACGAAGGATAAATCATCATCAACATCGCCACCCCACAGATTACACGGAGCGGGCATACCGGCATCGCCGCACGGCCACTTTATCAAGCCGGCATCAACCATGTCACGACCTGCATCGGCAGGGCCACACTATTGCTTCTTCAAGTTGGTGTCCATCACGCCGACCTACTTCGAATCATCGGCTGACATCGAGGCTTCGACATCTCGGCTGGACCGAGGGCTTCGCCATCTATTTATCAACCTACTCCAGAGACTTCGGCGTCACTAGCCGACCAGCTCCGTCACATTAGCTGGGCTGAGGGCTTTGCCTCGGCAAGCCAACCTTTGCCAGCATCGCCATGCCGTCGCTTTATCGCCCATCAGGCAATGGGTGTGCGGATCGAGTCCCAATTTTGGGAATCACCTTTCTTCGGAGTGCTACAACAAATAAACCATGTGATATTAATCCTAGTATTTTTTGCTTGTTTGGGCTCATTTTTTCCAATGAATTATTACTCTGGTTTGTCCATCATATGTACGCAGGTCTATCAAATGGTGGCTGCATTAACGAGGTCGCATGGTGGTTTGGTCAGTTTCCGTATATAGTCCGGTGAACGCCGCATTCGGAACTCGAACCGACCTGTGAATTCAGGCTTTGCCACGCCTTTACCGCATCACGCCGACGCCCGGCATCGACATTGACTTCGGCGCCAGGCCATATTTCTTTTATTACTCACTTTGCATAAATTATTTATTATGCAACGATTTTTTTAATTATTATTATTACTATTATCTCCGGTTTGCACTATTTTTTGTGCACAGGAAAATGATCCTGGGGCTTCGGCGTCACTCTGTCGGTCTGCATTGACAATGCTATGTCACCACTTCGGCGTGTCGAGCTCTCCGCTCCGCCACCTCGGGACCGGCTTGGGGGATGGAACCTTGTCCCGCATCAATCTCGGACCGCGTCATCAATGCCGAACACATTAACCAGCTAAGTCACTTTCATGCTCAAAGTTTTAATTTTTAACTTGTGTTGGGTTCGACCAAGCATTATACTTTTTTTGGGAAAAAGTTGCTTGTAAAAAATATCCTTGTCAAAACTTTGTTTGTGGCATGCAAATTCAAATACCCCGTTTACTTGGGGGCTTCCTTCAGGAAGCTTTTTCCTCTTGCATATGATTATACTTGTACGGCTTCCTTCCTTGTTCGTGTATTACGCCACAATATGCACCATATTGACTTAAGCGATTTGCAAGCTGGGTGGCCTGACTCCTGTGGTTACCCCTACGTTCCCGATTGTTCGGCTAGGGAGTAAAGGGAGCACCTCTGCGATTGTCACGACCGGGTCCTCCGAGCTCTGACCTCAGACTGGGTGAAGCCGAAAGCTAGCACTCTTATTGTTTTCAATCATGGTCGGCACACAATGGAACTCATGAGTACTAAAAATCTATTGCACAAGTCTCATAGTAATAATGAGCACCGAAGAAAGGTATCAATGGGGGTACTATTTTCTTTGAAGATGCTTCTTACACTTCGTTAGTAATATAGCATAAGTTCCTTGAGCGCGCTTTGTCTGTTATAGCCTTATGGCCTGATTGCCTGGTCATCGGAAACACCGTCGATACTCTCAACAGGCAGAGTACATGACACTTTTCGGCCCTTGGCCGAAGAGGGAGAAGCCGACGGTCGGTTAAGACGCGCTTAAAGTTCGGGTGAACAGAAATATGATATAAGTACTTCGGTACATACAATCATTATACATAAAATTCTTACCCAAGTCATTTGGGGTCTTTTAAATTTATATATGAGCTGTAAATGTGTTTTCTTCTTGGTCGTTGTCAAAACACGACAGAAGCACAATCTTTTCTTTCTCTTCCAATTTTGGGATTGGCACCGAACACTTGATCTTGTTCGGACGTCATGTTTTTACTGACGTTTTTTGGCTTTCCAAGCTTTTTGGCACTTTTAAACTATTTGTGTGTTTCCATCACAAGTCTCACAGTGCAATGCCGGACACCTTTAGAGATTCGGCAAAAAACATTCTCAGATATTGTTATATATGCATTGGTTTCGAATTGTGTCTTCGGTCAATAGTTGGGTTGCCCGGCTCCAGCACTTGCTTCCTACGTTCCGCTTTGTTCGGCTAGGCGTGCAAAGGGAGAACCACTGCAATTGTGCTTCCATCTCACATGGTTAAGCACCTCAGTGGAGAAAGCCGAAAACTGTCTGTCACAAATCCCGGTAAACTGATCAGCGATCCGATGACTGTGTTAAATGACGGGCCATTCATAACAAATGGCCGAAGTGTTTACGGCTTGACCTCGACTGTCGCCGAACACTACCGGGGGCTACTAACTGGCCTCCCAAACTAAATCCTCAATATTTTGTTGTTACATTGGAGCTGAGGTTTCATGATCATGCTTAGCATGACAACCCAAATGTCAGGACCCCGACTCAATGCCACATCGATCTAGCATGTAACACCTCATATCACTTTGCGGCCTCACGCACGGTACTCCCACGGGTGTCGCCTTACCTTTGCCCGGGACCGTTTGCGCCTTTTGGCACACGTATATGATAGTGTCGCTAGCATCCATATGATAAGGAGCCCGGGCTGACATGGCTAGTCGTAAACCCAAAGTGGCACAGACTTACAGGGACAGGCATCCATGACCCAGCATCGAACGTGTCGGTCATCAGCAAGTGAATCCAGGCTGTAGCACTGGGCTAGCAGGACTCCGGTGAACCGGGCTGTAGCGGGCTAACAGGACTCCGGTATTCATCGCGTGACATTTCCCCGAAGGGACAGACACAGGAACGAAGAAGGACACATGCCGGCCAGCCTAAGTGTTCCGGAGCAGTAGCAAGCTACCATGGCTCGGTGGGAACACTAGGAGACATTTCCCCGTAAGAGAGGCTACTAAAGATAAACAACTAGATGGTCAGATCCCACACATACCAAGCATTTCAATAACATACACACAATATGCTCGATATGTGCAAATACAACATGGCATCACAACATGACTCTACGACTCAAGTAATTTATTCAATAGGCTCCGAGGAGCGAGATATTACAAACATGGGTCTCATGACCCAACAATCAGAGCATACAAATCAAAGCACAAGCGGAAGCTATCATGTCTGAGTACAGACATCTATAAATGAAAAAGGCTGAGAAGCCTGACTATCTATCAGATCCTGCCGAGGGCACAAGATCGTAGCTGAGGTATCAAGCTAAACGTCGAAGTCCACGCGGAACTACTAGCGAGACCGAAGTCTCTCTGCAAAAACATAAAATAGGCAAACGTGAGTACAAATGTACCCAGCAAGACTTACATCAGAACTAACTACATATGCATCATTATCAACAAAGGGGATGGTGGGGTTTAACTGCAGCAAGCCAGCTTTGACTCGGTGGCTATCCTGAACTACGACTGCAAGTAACTCTTTTGAGGTGGCGCACACGAGTCCACATATTCACCAAGCAATACACCACTATGGATCCGCTCCCGTCTCCCTACGAGAACGCCATCCATAGCACTCATGCTTATCTTGCGTATTTTAGAGTATCCACTTTCACTTGTCTATGAACTGATATAAGCAACCCAGAAGTCCTTTTCCGCGGACACGGCTATTCGAATAGATGATGATAACCCTGCAGGGGTGTACTTCTTCATACATGTTTCCACCACTTAGCGTCTGCACACGACATGTGCTCGGCAGACTTCAAGCGAAAGCCGACGTGGGTGTAGACCACGACCTACCTAAACACTCAAGTCTCTAGTCCAGGTTTATCACCTATTCGGGTTCCATCCATGAGGAGATCCAGCCGGAGTTTCGCTCACAGCCCCAAACAATGTGAACAGGGTTCCCGAGATACCAAACGGGCATCCGGTACACCGTGCCACGTACCTACCGCATCACAGCCCACCCCTACGGTCAGCGCTGTCCACGGCCTCCAGTAAGCTACAAACACCAGAAACTACTTGCAACTCCTGGACAGAGGACAAGGGTGAATAAGAAGTCGAGCGGGGTCATATTTCAGGGCCCAATGTATGGTAGTAACTGAATCATGGATCACAAACACAGAACTCAGTTCCTGAGGACGGCTTGCAATGAGACAACCCACCATGTACTCCTACATGGCCTCTCACCGCTACCTTTACCAAATCGTGTTCACACACTTAGCTCACACACAGTAGGACATGTTCACACACCTCTGATTCATCCCCGATGAATCAGACCTGACTCAACTCTAAGCAGTAGCAGGCATGACAAACAAGCATGAATGAGTAGGCACAACAGGGCTCAAACAACTCCTACTCATGCTAGTGGGTTTCATCTATTTACTGTGGCAATGACAGGTCATGCAAAGGATAAAGGGGTTCAGCTACCGCAGCAAGTAATAGTTGAATCGGTGTTGTCCTAATGCAGTAAAAGAGAGCAGGAGCGAGAGAGTGGGATTGTATCGGAATGAACAAGGGGGTTTTGCTTGCCTGGCACTTCTGAAGATAACATTGAGTCTTCATCAGTGTCAACGATCACATCATCGGTATCACGTCTATCGAGAGGGACAAATACCGGCAACACAGAAAGGAACACAATCAATGCAATGCACAATATGATGCATGCTCATGACATGGCAATATGAATGTGTTTTGAGCTAATGCAACTAGCAACAGATTAAATGAAGTTGGTTTGAATATAAAATTCAAATTCAAACTCCATATGTGATTAATTAAATGCCCTTTATATGATTTGTGCTAAACAGCAGCTATAAGTTGTTCTAACATGCATGAAAATGGTACAGATGGATTCCTTGAATTTTTCTGATAATTTTTCATATATAAATTATTTAATTTGGAGTTACGGTTAATTTTCTATGATTTATTGAAGTTTATACAATTTTCTGGAATTTTCTGAAATAAAATAAATCCAGAAAATACTTATTGCGTCAGCCCCACGTCACAGTGACGTCAGCAGGGTCAACTGGGCCGGTCAGGGTCAAACCTGACGTGTGGGGTCCACACGTTAGTGGCACAGGGGCTAATCCCGCGTTGACTCGGGCTTTGACCCGCTACGGGGCCCGCTGTCAGTGTCTGTGGGGGTGTTTAGCGTGGTCATTAGTGCTACCTAAATCAGCGCCACGTCAGCTAGTGACGCCGGCGACCACGGCGACGGCGAGACCTCGCCGGAGTTGCTCGGGACGGCGCTACAGCCCGCGGCTGGTCGCGCTGAGGGCACCAGGGGTGAGCCCGTGCTCCCGCGCATCTAGGGGGACCCTCGAGAGGGCGTGGGGTGGCCGAGGTTCGCCGGAATGGAGCCCGAGGCGGCGGCCGGAGCTCGGATGGGTGCGGGGTTAGCGCTGCGGCTTGCAAACAAGCTAGCTGCCACGCTAGCGTTGCTCCACGGGTCGTTGCGAGTGCAACGAACGCACGCGCGGGGCCATTTGGTCACCGGGGCTTCGCCGACGACGAGTCCGTGCGGCGGAGCGTCTCGGCTCCGGTAGAGGGGGCGGCTAGAGCTCGAAATCGGACTTGGGGTTAGGGGGAAACGAAGCAGGGACTCACGGGGATCGTGCAGGGAGGGTCAGCGAGCTCGGGGAAGCGACGATGGTGGCGAATTGACGGTGAAGATCCTCGGCGGCCGGCGATGGAAACGGTGATGCCGGCGGCGTTGTGGCGCGTCCGTAGTTCCATGGCTTGGTGGGGAGGTCGAGGATGTCGTGACGGAGCTCTCGAGCACGCTGGATGGGCGAGGGAGGGCTGGTGGCCTCGGTGGTTGCGAGCGATGTCGGCGGCGGCTTTCGGTCATGGGGGGGGGGAAGCAGAGGAGCGAGGGGGAGGGAGATCCAGAGAGCGAGGGAGAAGTGAGAGGGGGTCGGGGAGGCGCGTGGCGTCACCAGAGGGCTTGGGGAGAGAGCAGGAGGTGGCCAGAGCAGGGTGGAGGTGGCGCGCACGGCGGTGTCGCGGTGTCCGCGTCCTTCTGGCGAGGAGGAAGACGACAGGGAAGTAGCGGTGGCGGGCTGGGCTGTGCTGCTGGGCCAGGTGGGCTACCAGGTGAGCGCCAGGTAAGGTTTCTCTCCTCTGTTTTATTTCTGTTCTGTTCTCTTTTCTATTTCTGCAATTTGTTTTTGATTTGATTTAAAATATCAAATCATTTTATAAAATCCTGGAAATAATTATGGGTGCTTTCTGAATTATTTCAGTGACCCTTAACAATTTCCAACATTTATTTGAACATTTAAATTATTTATAGTATTCAAATGCCCAAAGTCAAATACAATATGGTTTATTCAAAAATCCAAAAATGTCTTGGAAAAATATCCATTATCTCTGGATATGGTTTTCACCCTTTTCCAGTGATCATGAACATTTTTGCAAACCAATTTGGGTTCTTTGAAAATATTTTGAAGTTGAACCTATTTGCAATGCTTTGGTGCTAGGGCTTGGCCATCCCCATTTCAAATTTCATACAATTTAAACATGTTGCACACATAAAGCTAGCCTAGAGCATTACCAGAAGCTAGGGATGTGACAACTCACCCCCACTAAACAAGAATCTCGTCTCGAGATTCAAGCGTAGGGTAGGATGAAGGGGAAACGCAAACTAGTATAATCTTCACGATCCAGGGTGCACTTCAAATGAACATTGATTTGAACACCATCTTTGTCTTGTCGTCTTGCTCTGAGAACTCCAGCTAATCATGACAAGAAGAGGAAAGGAAAACTCTAGAAGGATCGGTCTTCTCGAAGATCGAACAACTCACGGAACGAGACATAGGACCATCTCTCGGGTTGAGACACGAGCACACATCCATAGGAATGGAGTGAAGCAGATGACGAAGGTTCACTAGGTAGACCACAATTTCACGCTTAAGAAGGTGGTAATCGGTTGTCAACGTAGCGAGGAGTTGAGTTGCTATGATACCACGACGAAACATCCTAGAGAAGGGTGATTCGTAGATCATTATCTTAAGTGGCAAAAAGAATTACCTTTGATATAGAGATCATTGAGACTCTCTATATCAGCCTAAGGCAAATCACAGCAATCGATTGGCGGGGGTCGGTAGAATGGCATACTCGGACTTGGATGATGTGGATTACCTTGTTGAAGACAACGTAATGGATGAATTTCCTTATCACCGGAGATGGAAGAGACCCGTGGTAGAATGGCACATTGGCGGTGCAAGCTGGAAACAAAATGCAAATGATGGGAATGATTCTGGTAACTGGGGAAGAACCCAACAATAGAGAGTGAATTCACTGTTTGAGAAGGTCATAGCAATGCCGAGGGAACTGAGAGCAAACCCAGCTAGTGCCGATGATAACACCTAGCGCTTGTGCGTGCTCTCAAGAACTTGAGCAATTCCATAATCATCAAGGTTTTACCAACATCCGTGTCAAGGATGCCGACAACACAACATACTACCATAATGAATGGTGATGGAGGATGCAGATGCCAAAGGAAGATAACACCTTCTCAGATTTCACCCTTGGTGGGGCCAAGGAAATAAAATCTGGATGATCGACCGAGAGACATTTAGCACTCCGCTTCTAATGTTCTCCTTGATGTGCTAGCGTGTCCCATTCATTGAAATGGTTTGGTATCTAGAACATCAAGTAAAGGTCGGACTTCGGGAACACAAAAATCCATAGGGGCAACTAGGGAGCAAATCCTACGAAATCCCTATGGGGAGGTGGCCAACTTCTCCAATCAAGATACTGCAATAATAGGTCTACCAGATGGGTGTGTTGGCCACGACATCCACTTTATCAGTTATCGAGGGACCAATATTATAGTTCTTGGGAAATGTTCCAAACCCTCATATCTGCCTGAGATTCAGATCTGGTTGGTGTCAGGATAATCCAGACTCATTGAGTCTAGGAAGAAAAACGAAAGTTTGCAACACAAATCGACGAGAAGACGTTGCGAGATTCTCGGGGAATGAACTACGATAGTAAGCTCCAAAACATGAGCTGGTTCTGCTACGCACGTGTGAACATGATGTTCCAGGCAAACATGATCACAGGGTAGTCTTACAATAAAACACTACCGAGTTCTGGTAGGGAACCATCATTGAGGATATCGAAGTTCTTTCATAAGTCCGGATTGGCTCTTATGAAGGAACTCCTTCTCCTTGAACAAATCAATCGGTGGCTTGGTGTGCTAGGGATACATATAGATTGAAGGTTGCAAGTCTCCGAACCACAGAATACTTCGCACGTATGCATGACTGATTTGGGATGATTCCAGAGGAAGCAAAACTAACTTTCTCAAATTTACGGCGGCAACTTTCACCAAATGCACGTGTATAAGAGGAAGTCACTTCTTACATCCGAACATATGCTTCATGAGTTAGCATGAACAAATGCTTTCAAAAGTTTCCAACACTAGCTTAATGTTCAGCAAAATTATGGAGAAGACAAGGATGTTGTCATTGGGCACAGCAACAATTGATCTGGGTTTCCTTTTAAAAGGAATTCCATAGTTAAGTGAACAAGTGATAGCATTGGTCAGACCCAAAAGATATAATGGTGTATGCTCGAGGGATCAACCACGAGTAAGACAACATTACGAATATCGTTGGTTCTGGTCTGATTGGATGATAGCCCATACTCAATCAAGGTTTGGGTAAGACAATAGATCCAACAATTGTTCACAAGGACCAATTGATGAAGATATCATCTTTCTTCAACACACACACACACAAAAGATATCCCTTAACATGAACTAAGTCGGACAAGCTTTTATCTTCCAACTCTCCAAGTTGTTGTTTAGCTTACCCAACTAGCTCAGGGTATCCAACACGGATTCTTGGAGAAAGGGTAGTTTACAGGAATAAACCAACTTGATCACGAACTCAACATAGCGGTCAGGTGACAACCTGGTAATACTTCTGAGAAGATATTCAGAAAATCACGAACCACCGGTATGTTACTAAGCTCGAGAACAATCTTGCTTTTCAGGGCAAGGCGATATGATCAATAGAGCAAGGATTTGAAATAATCCTAACTCATCGATCGAGGAGTGAACCAGGAGAATGGACTAGGTAGCACGATCAATCTTAGAATGATGATTTAATAACCAACACACTAAGAATGAAATTATTGTCCTTTAACTACCAAGCAACAAGGTTGCTAGGAGTATTGATTTCACACATCACGATTCACTTGTCGACATTCCAGTTATAACCACACGGAACCGAGGAATGAGTAATGATGGCGAGAAGTATCACTGTACCAAGAGTTCATAGGATGGTGTGCAATTCCTATAACAATCCCGATATAAAAGATGGTAATACTCCAAGGTAGAACAGAGCAAAAGCTGGATTAGCAATTTGTTCTGCGGAATACAACTACCTTGACCCAATCCTAGATATGGATGAGGTACTGGAGTTTGTTTCTCCAAGTCATTCCGTGATGGAATGGCTTGACGGACCACAAGAGTAATAGGCATCGATAAACGAACGCACACATACTCTTGACTATCAATTGATAGACGAGGGTCAGTAGACAACTAAAGAGGGACAACTCAAAGGAACATATAACTTTCTGAGTTGTGGATGCATAGATTAGTATGTCGATCCAAGTTCAACATAATTCTTCCGGATAACCCATGCAGAAAAGTAGAACTGGCAGAGCCACAATATATAATGGAGAACTCATCAAGAATAATCCTGTTGTGATATTTCAGTTCAACGAGGAACTTCTGCCATAAGTAGTTCATGGTATTTGGAAGAAGAAGATACCACGAACTTCAAGGACTATCACAAAGGTTACTAATATCCTAAAGGCACTAGCAATCACTATCAACATGAAGTAGGTAGAGTGAATCTCGAGTTCAAGAACCCAGGAACAGAATACCTATTACTAAGTAGCATCACGGGATGCTTTCGAGAATGATGGCCAAAATCATCACACTGGGAACACAATTCATGGCGAAATTACTAGATGACCCCCTAAGACACCTAGGGTCATAATAATATCTCCAACATATATGTCAAGGTAACGGAGTACCTCAACTCACTGATTAGTGTGGTTAATCTGGCCCAAAGGAACATCGGAACGGGAGGAAGGGATTTTGCAAATGCTTCAGACTATTTAGAAACCTGGGATGACTCGGACAGCATAACGGCTGTAAATGCTCGGAAAAGATTTGAGACATTCACAAAAATGGTGGTATAACCACTCAGAAGCACAATATCAAGGTCTCGAGATCAATAATTAACATACAGAAGTAGTAGGAACTGAAACGAGGCTTAAGTCCAACAATCTACAAGTCTACGGATTAGTAACACGTGATCCTGATAGAAAGAAGAGATAGCCTAGTTTTTAATCCCTGTAGGAAAGATAAGATGACTCAGATCAGAAGGGCATGAGGTATAAGGAGTAAAAAGAGCCTTACGTTCCATCCCACAATCAATTCCCTTATATAACTAAAGAATTTCTAGACTCAACTTCGACCAGTTTGGCTTGGTAATCCTACAGGCAGTCAAGCTCTGATACCAACGCTGTCAGGACCCCGACTCAATGCCACATCGATCTAGCATGTAACACCTCATATCACTTTGCGGCCTCACGCACGGTACTCCCACGGGTGTCGCCTTACCTTTGCCCGGGACCGTTTGCGCCTTTTGGCACACGTATATGACAGTGTCGCTAGCATCCATATGATAAGGAGCCCGGGCTGACATGGCTAGTCGTAAACCCAAAGTGGCACAGACTTACAGGGACAGGCATCCATGACCCAGCATCGAACGTGTCGGTCATCAGCGAGTGAATCCAGGCTGTAGCACTGGGCTAGCAGGACTCCGGTGAACCGGGCTGTAGCGGGCTAACAGGACTCCGGTATTCATCGCGTGACATTTCCCCGAAGGGACAGACACAGGAACGAAGAAGGACACATGCCGGCCAGCCTAAGTGTTCCGGAGCAGTAGCAAGCTACCATGGCTCAGTGGAAACACTAGGAGACATTTCCCCGTAAGAGAGGCTACTAAAGATAAACAACTAGATGGTCAGATCCCACACATACCAAGCATTTCAATAACATACACACAATATGCTCGATATGTGCAAATACAACATGGCATCACAACATGACTCTACGACTCAAGTAATTTATTCAATAGGCTCCGAGGAGCGAGATATTACAAACATGGGTCTCATGACCCAACAATCAGAGCATACAAATCAAAGCACAAGCGGAAGCTATCATGTCTGAGTACAGACATCTATAAATGAAAAAGGCTGAGAAGCCTGACTATCTATCAGATCCTGCCGAGGGCACAAGATCGTAGCTGAGGTATCAAGCTAAACGTCGAAGTCCACGCGGAACTACTAGCGAGACCGAAGTCTCTCTGCAAAAACATAAAATAGGCAAACGTGAGTACAAATGTACCCAGCAAGACTTACATCAGAACTAACTACATATGCATCATTATCAACAAAGGGGATGGTGGGGTTTAACTGCAGCAAGCCAGCTTTGACTCGGTGGCTATCCTGAACTACGACTGCAAGTAACTCTTTTGAGGTGGCGCACACGAGTCCACATATTCACCATATCAATACACCACTATGGATCCGCTCCCGTCTCCCTACGAGAACGCCATCCATAGCACTCACGCTTATCTTGCGTATTTTAGAGTATCCACTTTCACTTGTCTATGAACTGATATAAGCAACCCAGAAGTCCTTTTCCGCGGACACGGCTATTCGAATAGATGATGTTAACCCTGCAGGGGTGTACTTCTTCATACATGTTTCCACCACTTAGCGTCTGCACACGACATGTGCTCGGCAGACTTCAAGCGAAAGCCGACGTGGGTGTAGACCACGACCTACCTAAACACTCAAGTCTCTAGTCCAGGTTTATCGCCTATTCGGGTTCCATCCATGAGGAGATCCGGCCGGAGTTTCGCTCACAGCCCCAAACGATGTGAACAGGGTTCCCGAGATACCAAACGGGCATCCGGTACACCGTGCCACGTACCTACCGCATCACAGCCCACCCCTACGGTCAGCGCTGTCCACGGCCTCCAGTAAGCTACAAACACCAGAAACTACTTGCAACTCCTGGACAGAGGACAAGGGTGAATAAGAAGTCGAGCGGGGTCATATTTCAGGGCCCAATGTATGGTAGTAACTGAATCATGGATCACAAACACAGAACTCAGTTCCTGAGGACGGCTGCAATGAGACAACCCACCATGTACTCCTACATGGCCTCTCACCGCTACCTTTACCAAATCGTGTTCACACACTTAGCTCACACACAGTAGGACATGTTCACACACCTCTGATTCATCCCCGATGAATCAGACCTGACTCAACTCTAAGCAGTAGCAGGCATGACAAACAAGCATGAATGAGTAGGCACAACAGGGCTCAAACAACTCCTACTCATGCTAGTGGGTTTCATCTATTTACTGTGGCAATGACAGGTCATGCAAAGGATAAAGGGGGTTCAACTACCGCAGCATGTAATAGTTGAATCGGTGTTGTCCTAATGCAGTAAAAGAGAGCAGGAGCGAGAGAGTGGGATTGTATCGGAATGAACAAGGGGGTTTTGCTTGCCTGGCACTTCTGAAGATAACATTGAGTCTTCATCAGTGTCAACGATCACATCATCGGTATCACGTCTATCGAGAGGGAACAAATACCGGCAACACAGAAAGGAACACAATCAATGCAATGCACAATATGATGCATGCTCATGACATGGCAATATGAATGTGTTTTGAGCTAATGCAACTAGCAACAGATTAAATGAAGTTGGTTTGAATATAAAATTCAAATTCAAACTCCATATGTGATTAAATAAATGCCCTTTATATGATTTGTGCTAAACAGCAGCTATAAGTTGTTCTAACATGCATGAAAATGGTACAGATGGATTCCTTGAATTTTTCTGATAATTTTTCATATATAAATTATTTAATTTGGAGTTACGATTAATTTTCTATGATTTATTGAAGTTTATACAATTTTCTGGAATTTTCTGAAATAAAATAAATCCAGAAAATACTTATTGCGTCAGCCCCACGTCACAGTGACGTCAGCAGGGTCAACTGGGCCGGTCAGGGTCAAACCTGACGTGTGGGGTCCACACGTCAGTGGCACAGGGGCTAATCCCGCGTTGACTCGGGCTTTGACCCGCTACGGGGCCCGCTGTCAGTGTCTGTGGGGGTGTTTAGCATGGTCATTAGTGCTAACTAAATCAGCGCCACGTCAGCTAGTGACGCCGGCGACCACGGTGACGGCGAGACCTCGCCGGAGTTGCTCGGGACGGTGCTACAGCCCGCGGCTGGTCGCGCTGAGGGCACCAGGGGTGAGCCCGTGCTCCCACGCATCTAGGGGGACCCTCGAGAGGGCGTGGGGTGGCCGAGGTTTGCCGGAATGGAGCCCGAGGCGGCGGCCGGAGCTCGGATGGGTGCGGGGTTAGCGCTGCGGCTTGCAAACAAGCTAGCTGCCACGCTAGCGTTGCTCCACGGGTCGTTGCGAGTGCAACGGACGCACGCGCGGGGCCATTTGGTCACCGGGGCTTCGCCGGCGACGAGTCCGTGCGGCGGAGCGTCTCGGCTCCGGTAGAGGGGGCGGCTAGAGCTCGAAATCGGACTTGGGGTTAGGGGGAAACGAAGCAGGGACTCACGCGGATCGTGCAAGGAGGGTCAGCGAGCTCGGGGAAGCGACGATGGTGGCGAATTGACGGTGAAGATCCTCGGCGGCCGGCGATGGAAACGGCGATGCCGGCGGCGTTGTGGCGCGTCCGTAGTTCCATGGGTTGGTCGGGAGGTCGAGGATGTCGTGACAGAGCTCTCGAGCACGCTGGATGGGCGAGGGAGGGCTGGTGGCCTCGGTGGTTGCGAGCGACGTCGGCGGCGGCTTTCGGTCATGGGGGGGGGAAGCAGAGGAGCGAGGGGGAGGGAGATCCAGAGAGCGAGGGAGAAGTGAGAGGGGGTCGGGGAGGCGCGTGGCGTCACCAGAGGGCTTGGGGAGGAAGCAGGAGGTGGCCAGAGCAGGGTGGAGGTGGCGCGCACGGCGGCGTCGCGGTGTCCGCGTCCTTCTGGCGAGGAGGAAGATGACAGGGAAGTAGCGGTGGCGGGCTGTGCCGTGCTGCTGGGTCAGGTGGGCTACCAGGTGAGCGCCAGGTAAGGTTTCTCTCCTCTGTTTTATTTCTGTTCTGTTCTCTGTTCTATTTCTGCAAATTGTTTTTGATTTGATTTAAAATATCAAATCATTTTATAAAATCCTGGAAATAATTATGGGTGCTTTCTGAATTATTTCAGTGACCCTTAACAATTTCCAACATTTATTTGAACATTTAAATTATTTATAGTATTCAAATGCCCAAAGTCAAATACAATATGGTTTATTCAAAAATCCAAAAATGTCTTGGAAAAATATCCATCATCTCTGGATATGGTTTTCACCCTTTTCCAGTGATCATGAACATTTTTGCAAACCAATTTGGGTTCTTTGAAAATATTTTGAAGTTGAACCTATGTGCAATGCTTTGGTGCTAGGGCTTGGTCATCCCCATTTCAAATTTCATACAATTTAAACATGTTGCACACATAAAGCTAGCCTAGAGCATTACCAGAAGCTAGGGATGTGACACCAAAGAAAGGAACCGATAGCGGGACTATTTTCTTTGGAAGACATTTCTTATGTTAAACAACAATATAACATATCTCTCTGCGTACCTTTGTTTATAAAACCGTATGGCCAGATTGCCTTGTTTGTCGTAAATCTTTACCCTCATAAAGGCTTTATAAAGTAGGACAACCACTCCCCGGCTACTGGCCGAGGAGGTGGAAGCCGATGGTCGGTCAACAAAGTTTTGTACAATGCGGATCCGAGCATTAATGACGTAAAGTACTTGGATACATAGAGTCATTACACATAATTTGTGATTTTACTATGGATATCGATCCTTAATTCGGCCACCCGTGCCTGCATTAAGGCTCGGGGGCTACTGGGCTGCAGGCTTATTATTTACAAATATTAAAGGGGAACATCGATCCCCTGATCTAGTGTTGCCACCCGACCAGTGTCTCGGGGGCTACTGCATTGCCTGTTCAATGCAAAAAATTTGAAGTGCAATACAGTTTCCGACGAGATTTTGATCCTCAGGCTGGTCAGCCACACCCAACCTGAGTCTCGAGGACTAAGCTCACCGCTCTTTGTGTCCCGAAGTATTCTGCCGAGCTAGGACTTGATCCTTAGGCCGATTTTGCAAATCAACCTGAGCCTCAGTGGCTACTGGGATCAGTGGTCTTACGTCATCCTTCGGGTGCATCTCGGGTTTTAGACCGATACACACCTTGAGGGCTACTGACTATATACCTCGGTAGAGAATAAATTGCACCAATCAAAAATATTGACAAAAAATCGGCCCACAGTCGGGGTGGTGCACCACCTCGGAAGCAGACCAGCATAAAGCTCAGGCGCTAGTGGCTGGCTCCATAGAGGGCATTTCTGGCATTAAGCTCGGCTAAACTCCTTCAACTTTTTTGGACTAAGATGACCTATGACATCTTGGATATAGTCCGGCGTTGGAGCTTGGACATAGTCCGGCGTTGGAGCTTGGATATAGTCTGGCGTTGGAGCTCGGATACATTCCGGCGTTGGACCTCAGAAGCGGTCCGGCGTTGGTGCTCATCTGCAAAAGATACCTCGAATGCAGTCCGGCGTTGGAGCTCGGACGCAGGAGGACACTGTCTCCTAGGAAGAACTTCAAACCCGGGGTGTGTCATTAAAATAACAAGGCATTGATAAAGGCCGGAAACTTAAAGGGGCTCCTCGGATACCCGATGTGTAAACTCGTCGAATGCATTTCGGCGATCCTCAAGATCGAAGATGAGAAGATTTGTTGAACCAGTTTTCAAGACCGACAACCAAAGATGAAGAACAGTTCGGAAGAATGGAGGAGCGTCCCTAACTTGAAGACCGGTTCAGGGGGCTACTGACGGTGTCCTAGACTAGGGGGTACTCACCACGTCGTCTCCCAATCTGTTAGGTTGGGCCGAGGACCCCCATGGTCGTATACTCATGGGCCAGTTCGGACAGTTGCCGCATACATGGAAGATTCCACAAGACTTGGTGATCAAGACAAGGACTCCTCCCCACCGGTGTATTCGGCTAGGACTTTTGTTATCCTAGGCCTCCGGTGCATTATATAAACCGAGGCCAGGCTAGTCGATAGAACATATACGACAATCATACCATAGGCTAGCTTATAGGGTTTTAGCCTCTATGATCTCGTGGTAGATCAACTCTTGTAATACTCATATCATCAATATCAATAAAGCAGGACGTAGGGTATTACCTCCATCAAGAGGGCCCGAACCTGGGTAAACATCGTGTCCCCTGCCTCCTGTTACCATCGATCCTAGACGCACAGTTCGGGATCCCCTACCCGAGATCCGCCGGTTTTGACACCGACAGTTATATTCGGACATCGGAATGGTTCCGAGTGATTCAGGTATTTTTCCGGAGTAGTGAGGGGTTACCGGAAGCACCCGGGGAAGTGTTGGGCCAACATGGCCTAAGGGAGAGAGTGGAATGCCCACGGGGGGTGGCCGCGCGCCCCCCTCCTAGAGAGTCCGAATAGGACAAGGAGGAGGGGGTGGCGCCCCCTTCCCTTTCCCTCTTCCTCTCCTTCCTATTCCCTCCGGTTGAAAAAGGAAAAGGGGGTGCGAATCCTACTTGGACTGGGAGTCCAAGTAGGAATCCCCCCATGGCGCGCCCCTCCTGGCCGCCGGCCTCTCTCCCCCCACTTTATATACATGGGCAGGGGGCACCCCAAAGGCACACTAATAGTTCTCTTAGCCGTGTGCAGTCCCCCCTCCACAGTTTACTCCCCCGGTCATACGTCGTGGTGCTTAGGCGAAGCCCTGCGCGGATCACATCACCATCACCGTCACCATGCCGTCGTGCTGACGAAACTCTCCCTCAACCCTCTAGTGGATCAAGAGTTCAAGGGACGTCATCGAGATGAACATGTGCTGAACACGCAGGTGTCGTACGTTCGGTACTTTGATCGGTTGGATAGTGAAGACGTTCGAATACATTAACTGCGTTAACTTAACGCTTCCGCTTTCGGTCTACGAGGGTACATGGACACACTCTCCCCCTCTCGTTGCTATGCATCTTCTAGATAGATCTTGTGTGATCGTAGGATTTTTTTTGAAATTGCATGTTATGTTCCCCAACAGTGGCATCCGAGCCAGGTCTATGCGTAGATGATATGCACGAGTAGAACACAAAGAGTTGTGTGCGATAATAGTCATACTGCTTACCACCAACATCTTACTTTGATTCAGCGGTATTGTTGGATGAAGCGGCCCGGACCACATTACATGACCGCGTTCATGAGACTGGTTCTATCGACGTGCTTTGCACACGGGTGGCTGGCGGGTGTTTGTTTCTCCAACTTTAGTTGAATCAAGTTTGACTATGGCCGGTCCTTGTTGAAGGTTAAAACAGCACACTTGACAAAAAATCATTGTGGTTTTGATGCATAGGTAAGAACGGTTCTTGCTAGAAGCCCGTAGCGGCCACGTAAACTTGCAACAACAAAGTAGAGGACGTCTAACTTATTTTTTGCAGGGCATGTTGTGATGTGATATGGTCAAGACGTGATGAGATATAAATTGTTGTATGAGATGATCATGTTTTGTAGAAGTTATCGGCAACTGGCAGGAGCCTTATGGTTGTCCCTTTATTGTATGAAATGCAATCTCCATGTAATTGATTTACTTTATCACTATGCGGTAGTGATAGTTGTAGAAGCAATAGTTGGCGAGACGCCAATGACTCAACAATGGAGATCAAGGTGTCAAGCCAGTGACGATGGAGATCATGACGGTGCTTTGGAGATGGAGATCAAAGGCACAAGATGATGATGGCCATATCATGTCACATATTTTGATTGCGTGTGATGTTTATCCTTTATGCATCTTATTTTGCTTAGTACGGCGGTAGCATTATAAGGTCACCCCTCACTAAATTTCAAGGTATAAGTGTTTTCCTTGTGTATGCATCGTTGCTACAAATCGTCATGCCGAGACACCACGTGATGATCGGGTGTGATAATATCTATGTTCACATACAACGAGTGCAAGCCAGTTTTGCACATGCAAAATACTCGGGTTAAACTTGACGAGCCTAGCATATGCAGATATGGCCTCGGAACACTGAGACCGAAAGGTAGAACGTGAATCATATAGTAGATATGATCAACATAGTGATGTTCACCATTGAAAACTATTCCATTTCACGTGATGATCGGACATGGTTTAGTTGATATGGATCACGTGATCATTTAGATGACTAGAGGGGTGTCTATCTAAGTGGGAGTTCTTTAGTAATATGATTAATTGAACTTTAATTTATCATGAACTTGGTACCTGATAGTTTTAGCATATCAATGTCATTGTAGATCAATGGCCCGTGCTACCATTCCCTTGAATTTTAATGCGTTCCTAGCGAAAGCTAAGTTGAAATATGATGGTAGCAACTACATGGATTGGGTCCGTAACTTGAGGATTATCCTCATTGCTGCACAGAAGAATTACATCCTAGATGCACCGCTAGGTGCAAGACCCGCTGCAGGAGCAACTCCGGACGTTATGAACGTCTGGCAGAGCAAAGCTGATGACTACTCGATAGTTCAGTGTGCCATGCTTTACGGCTTAGAATCGGTACTTCAAAGACGTTTTGAACGTCATGGAGCTTACAAGATGTTCCAGGAGTTGAAGTTAATATTTCGAGCAAATGCCCGAGTTGAGAGATATGAAGTCTCCAACAAGTTCTACAGCTGCAAAATGGAGGAGAATAGTTCTGTTAGTGAACACATAATCAGAATGTCTGGGTACCATAACCACTTGACTCAGCTGGGAGTTAATCTTCTTGATGATAGTGTCATTGACAGAGTTCTTCAATCACTGCCACCAAGCTATAAAGCCTTCATGATGAACTACAATATGCAAGGGATGGAAAAAACAATTCCCGAGCTCTTCGCGATGATAAAGGCTGTGGAGGTAGAAATCAAGAAGGAGCATCAAGTGTTGATGGTTAACAAGGCCACTGGTTTCAAGAAAAAGGGCAAAGGCAAGAAGGGGAACTTCAAGAAGAACAACAAGAAAGTTGCTGCTCAAGGGAAGAAGCCCAGGTGTGGACCTAAGTCTGAGACTGAGTGCTTCTACTGTAAAGGGACTGGTCACTGGAAGGATGGCAAAGTGAAAGGTATATTTGATATACATGTTATTGATGTGTACCTTACTAATGCTCGTAGTAGCGCCTGGGTATTTGATACTGGTTCTGTTGCTCATATTTGCAACACGAAACAAGGGCTACGGATTAAACAATGATTGGCTAAGGACGAGGTGACGACATGCGTCAGAAATGGTTCCAAGGTCGATGAGATCGCCGTTGGCACACTACCTTTACATCTACCTTCGGGATTAGTTTTAGACCTGAATAATTGTTATTTGGTGCCAGCATCGAGCATGAACATTATATCTGGATCTTGTTTGATGTGAGATGGTTATTCATTTAAATAAGAGAATAATGGTTGTTCTATTTATATGAGTAATACCTTTTATGGTCATGCACCTATGATGAGTGGTCTATTTTTCTTGAATCTCGATCATAGTGATACACATATTCATAATATTGAAGCCAACAGATCCAAAGTTAATAATGATAGTGCAACTTATTTGTGGCACTGCCGTTTAGGTCATATTGGTGTAAAGCGCATGAAGAAACTCAATGCTAATGGGCTTTTGGAATAACTTGATGCTTGCCAACCATGCCTCATGGGCAAGATGAATAAGACTCTGTTCTCCGGAACAATGGAGCGAGCCACTGACTTATTGGAAATAATACATACTGATGTATGCGGTCCGATGAGTGTTGAGGCTCGCGGCAGGTATCATTATTTTCTGACCTTCACAGATGATTTGAGAAGATATGGGTATATCTACATAATGAAACATAAGTCTGAAACATTTGAAAAGTTCAAAGAATTTCAGAGTGAAGTGGAAAATCATCATAACAAGAAAATAAAGTTACTACGACATGATCCTGGAGGTGAATATTTGAGTTATGAGTCTGGTCTTCATTTGAAACAATGTGGAATAGTTTCGCAACTCACGCCACCTGGAACACCACTGCATAATGGTGTGTCTGAACATCGTAACCGTACTTTATTAGATATGGTGTGATCTATGATGTCTCTTACCGATTTACCGCTATCATTTTGGGGTTATGCTTTAGAGACGGTTGCATTTACGTTAAATAGGGCACCATCTAAATCCGTCGAGATGACACCATATGAACTGTAGTTTAGCAAGAAACCTAAGCTGTCGTTTCTTAAAGTTTGGGGCTGCGGTGCGTATGTGAAAAAGCTTCAACCTGATAAGCTCGAACTCAAATCGGAGAAATGTGTCTTCATAAGATACCGAAAGGAGACTGTTGGGTACACCTTCTATCATAGATCCGAAGGCAAGATATTCGTTGCTAAGAATGGATCCTTTCTAGAGAAGGAGTTTCCCTCGAAACAAGTGAGTGGGAGCAAAGTAGAACTTGATGAGGTAATTGTACCTTCTCCCGAATTGGAAAGTAGTTCATCACAGAAATCAGTTCCAGTGATTCCTACACCAATTAGTGAGGAAGCTCATGATGATGATCATGAAACTTTAGATCAAGTTACTATCGAACCTCGTAGGTCAACCAGAGTACGGTCCTCACCTGAGTGGTACTGTAATCCTATTCTGGTGGTCATGTTACTTGACCATGAAAAACCTACGAACTATGAGGAAGCGATGATGAGCCCAGATTCCATGAAATGGCTTGAAGCCATGAAATCTGAGATGGGATCCATGTATGAGAACAAAGTGTGGGCTTTGGTTGACTTGCCCGATGGTTGGCAAGCCATAGAGAATAAATGGATCTTCAAGAAGAAAACTGGCGTTAACGTTAATGTTACTGTCTACAAAGCTCGAATTATGGCGAAACATTTTTGACAAGTTCAAGGAGTTGACTACGATGAGACCTTCTCACCCATAGCGATGCTTAAGTCTGTACGAATCATGCTAGCAATTGCCGCATTTTATGATTATGAAATTTGGCAAATGGATGTCAAAACTGCATTCCTTAATGGATATCTTAAAGAAGAGTTGTATATGATGCAACCAGAAGGTTTTGTCGATCCTAAAGGTACTAACAAAGTGTGCAAGCTCCAGCTATCCATTTATGGACTGGTGGAAGCCTCTCGGAGTTGGAATATACGCTTTGATAGTGTGATCAAAGCATATGGTTTTATACATACTTTTGGAGAAGCCTGTATTTACAAGAAAGTGAGTGGGAGCTCTGTAGCATTTCTAATGTTATATGTGGATGACATATTGTTTATTGGAAATAATACAGAATTTCTGGATAGCATAAAAGGATACTTGAATAAGAATTTTTCAATGAAAGACCTTGGTGAAGCTGCTTATATATTGGGCATCAAGATCTATAGAGATAGATCAATGTCGGATTTCGGGTTCCGGCAGACCCTTGAGGTTCGAACACTGGGGTGCGCGCGGAGATTTCGCCTCCTACCTACCTGCGTCCCTCCGCCTTGCTAGGATCTAAACTAAGGAAAGAACGACACAAGAGACATAGGGTTTATACTGGTTTGGGCCACCGTTGTGGTGTAATACCCTACTCCAGTGTGTGGTGTGGTGGATTGCCTCTTGGGCTGATGATGATGAACAATACAAGGAAGAACAGCCTCGTGAGGGTCTGTTCTTGGCTGGGGCGATGAACTGCTGGGAGGAGCTCAATCACCTCTCTCTCTCTCTCTCTCTCTCTCTCTCTCTCTCTCTTCCTGATCTTCTCTATCCTTCCAAAAACCAGGCCCCCTTGCTCTGTGGGTGGCTGGTCCTATTTATAGAGGCCCGGTCCTCTTCCCAAATATCGAGCGGGAAGGGAGCCAACAATGGCAGGCTAATTTGAAGGGGGACAGCTAGTACTAGCTATCCTGACAAAAGTAGTCTTCGCCTGTGCAAAGCTCTGGTGATGACGCCGTCTTGGGCTCCACGGTGACCTCCTTCTCGTAGTCCACCTGGTCTTGGTCTCATTGCACCGAAATGGCAACCTTTGCCTGATGCCTCGGTACTCCGCGGCTGAGCTTGCCCCCTTTGCACCAAAGAGGAAAGGAGGACACTGCGCGGGCTGGCACCCGCCTGGCGCCCTTGGTCGTCATGGCTTGCGTCACGGGCACCTCGTGAGGTACCCCGCCTTGATCTCTCCGCCTCCTCGTGAGCCAGCCTGACGAGGCCGTGCCTGAGGAAGCTCCACGTCGTCCGCCCCGCGAGGCTTGGCCCCTCGCGAGGGTCTTGGGTTTGTGTTGGTGAAGATGGGCCGTGCTGGGCCCCCTTTTGAGCCACGCCGTAGGCCGCAGGTAGGCAAGTCTGGGGACCCCCATTCCTAGAACACCGACAGCAGCCCCCGGGCCCAAGGCGCGCCCGAACTTGGCCGTGCAGGGAGGCGGAAGGGCAAGAGCGAAGCGCCGCGGGCCCTAACAGTCTGCGGCCTTGGGTGCCGTGTGGCGGTTGATTGGACGTGGGCGCCTCCACTTCCCCATGGCGCCTTGGCAACTGCACGGATTGGATAAGTCCCTGCATGCAAAGTGGGTCATGATTACCTGCGATCGTGGAGGTAGGCGGTTGGGGGCGAGGAAGGCCATGCTGGACGACGAGGCCCTGGTTCTTGCCGAGGACCGCGTGGCCTTCACGGAGATGGAGGCGAAGGCTTGCTCCTCACTGAGGACGCTTTACGACAGCGGCCTAGAGAGCCCACTGGCTGGCGCCGAGGACGGCCCCGCCAAGCTGCTTCCCTTCCTGGTTCACGGTCTTGAAGATGTCGCCCTTGGCCTTGGCCCCACAGCCGAGGCCGAGGCACGTGTCCTATCTTCTGCAGCACTGACGTGGATCCTCACCCACATCTACCTTCGCGATCCCGGTGTCGACCTCGACAGCCTGCTAGAGCCAGTGAGCGGCGAGCGTGCTGCTGCCGCTGCCGAGGCCGTGAAGGGTCGCACAGAGGCCCTGCTGGGGAAGTTCCGGGCCTTCAGCACCAAGCCGAAGCAAGGCGCTGCCGACTCCACCACCCTGTGAGGCGTGCCCGATCTGCGCTGCTCCACCGCCGACAAGTGACTCCGTCGCGGCTCCTGTCCTGCTTTTAATTCCTGCACATGTATCATGCCTCGGGGAGGCGTTTAAACTTGTGTTTGGCATTGAGATAACAGTGTGGACTGTAATATTTGCTTTTGAATTCCTTGAAGTTTGCACCTTTCCTTCCTACTTGCTTATGTTCTACGCCGGCAGGGCCCGGCCCCGCGCATGCCTCACCCAGCGTTGGTCCCGACCGGAAACCAGGACGGGGCCAAGGAGTGAGGGGTCACGTGACAAGTTAGGCTCCTGAGTCGCGATACTCAGGAGTCCCCCTTGGCGCATGAACAGCAAGTAGGGAGGTGTGAGGCGGGTGGATCTACCGTTCTACGTCTGTAGAGCCCGGCCGTGTGCGTACCTCACCCAGCGCTGGTCCCGACCGGAAACCAGGAGGGGGCCACGGAGTGAGGGGCTACGTGACCAGTTAGGCTCCTGAGTCGCGATGCTCAGGAGTCCCCCTTGACGCTCAAACAACAAGTAGGGAAGTGTGATGCGGGTGGATCTACCGTTCTACGTCTGCAGAGCCCGGCCGCGCGCGTACCTCACCCAGCGCTGGTCCCGACCGAAAACCAGGACGGGGCCACGGAGTGAGGGGCTACGTGACCAGTTAGGCTCCTGAGTCGCGATGCTCAGGAGTCCCCCTTGATGCTCAAACAGCAAGTAGGGAGGTGCGATGCGGGTGGATCTAACGTTCTACGTCTGCAGAGCCCGGCCGCGTGCGTACCTCACCCAGTGCGGGTCCCGACCGGAAACCAGGATGGGGCCACAGAGTGAGGGGCTACGTGACCAGTTAGGCTCCTGAGTCGTGATGCTCAGGAGTCCCCCTTGACGCTCAAACGGCCTTCGTACCTTGGCTCCGCTCGGGGAGAGACGCGTGACGAACCAGGCCCGGGGGGACCTGGCTGGGCGGCGTGCGTCTGGGTGTGACCCAGGCGCAGCCCCCATGCCCAGCCCCTCGCGCGGCACTCCTAAGGGGAGGCGTTGCGATGAGGCTAGACACTAAGCTCTAGGCTCCCTGAGGTTGATGCGGCCCGGGGGCCACCCTCAGTTGTTTATCACCAGCGCGGAGCATAGTGCTACCATATGTGTACGGGCATAGCCGCTCCTCAGCAGTGTCGTCAGCCAGCACGGAGCATGGTGCTTCCACTGGTACGTGGGAGGGGGCCCCCCTCCGGGAGGAGCCCCCGGGGCGTGTACAGCCCCGCCCTGACACGTGGCTGGCACGGTAGGGCCTAGCGAGGTGTATCCGGGCACCCGTGAGCCAGCACGGGACTCACGGGGCCCTACCTCTAGGCGGGTTGCGCCTGGCACTGGGCCTTATCTTGTGATGCATTCCTGCAAATTTGCTTAGACGTCGGCACTCTACGTCCTCGGGTCCCGGCCCTCGAGCTGGTCTCAGCCGTCGCTGGTATGCCAGGTCGCGATGCCATGGACAAGACCAGAGGGTGAGGGCTGGAGAGCCAGTAAGAGCCCTGAGTCGCGATGCTCAGGTATCCCCCCTTTAACGTGCAAGTGGTCGGCATGGAGAAGAAGAGGTGCCATGGACCGGCATCAAATAATCAAGCATGGTGGGTTTAACGCATAGTCGGAAATAAATGCAAATGGGATACATGCCACTGGGCCTGGCCCGAGCGGCTTGGGGATCATGCAGCCTGAGGGGCGCCCCCAACAAGGTAAGCTAACAACATGGAATAAAAAAGGGATACACGCCGCAGGGACGGACCCACGCAGCCTGGGAATAATGCAGCCCTGGGGGGCGCTCCCAGCTGGAAGTAGAACTAGTAAGGTGTCACCTGATGATGTTGAGGACGAAGGAGCGTTGATGTAGCAGGCTCGGTGGGCTGCAGGAGCCGATCCTCACGAGCCCCCAGGCCTAGGGGCCTCGGGAGGCTCCGGAGGTGCTGGCGGCTCCTCACGGGCCATCTCCATCCCTGCCAGGGCAGCGGAACGCCTGGCCTCTCGTGCCTCCATGATGCTCCTCATGAGGCGCTGGTACGCGTCAGCCGCGCTCGGCAGGCCGTAAGGCATGCGGACGTAGCTGTGGGGTGGGCCTCCGCAGCGCCCCACCCGCGAGGGCCAGAGGCGCTCTAGAGAGGCGACTCGGTTGAGCCCTGGTATGTCGATGCAGACGCGCAGCCCACCATCCTCGCCTGGATGGGGAGCCACTGCTGGTAGGCGGCGGCCACCTTTCATGACTCTTGACTCCTGTAGCTCCTGAATGGTCTTGCTGATGAACTCCTGAGGGTCTGGATCTCCTTGCCTTGCTCCTTCTTGAGGAAAACGTGCTTCAAAACACGCCTCCATGTGGTGCCCAAGCACATCCCTCGTGACCCTAGCTAGGTCGGTGGCCCTCCAGGGGAGAGCCCTCGAGCCCTGCCTGAGGAGGGCACCGGACACGCTTTCCTATGCGATGGAAGGAGGCTCCCCCTGGGCAGGCGCGGGCCTAGAGGGGCCTGTCTCCTGAGTGGTCGGGCCGGATGATGTCTTCTTCTTCTTAGGGGCGGTCTCGGGAGGCCTCCTGCTTCCACGATCTGGGTCTTCCAGCGATGCGGCCTGAAAGGCTCGTTCCAGGGAACACACCGCGTCCTTCTCTACACAGGGCACCGTGATGACTCCGCCACTTCCTGGCATCTTGAGGACATTGTAGCTGTGGTGAGTTACGGCCATGAACTTGGCCAGCGCTGGGTACCCAAGGATGGCGTTGTATGGCAGGCGAATGTGAGCGACGTCGAAGTCGATGAGCTCGGTGCGGTAGTTGTCGCGTGCCCCAAGGGTGACAGGGAGGCGGACCTGCCCAATCGGGACCGTGGAACCGTCGGTGATACCGGAGAAAGGCTTGGTTGGCTGAAGCTGGCTGTAGGGCACTTGGAGGTTGTTGAATGTTTCCACGGACAGGACGTTGAGCCCTGCCCCGCCGTCGATGAGGGTCTTGGTGACCACCACGTTGCTGATGATTGGGGAACAAAGCATCGGGAGAACTCCGGCTGTAGCTGCACACTTGAGCTGATCTGCTGAGCTGAACGTGATGGCGCATGCCGACCACCTGAGAGGGCGCGTGGCTTCGAGCCTGGGGAGGACTGCGTTCACTTCGCGGGGCGAACTGCTTGAAGATGCGCTGAGAGGCTGGGGCTTGCGCCCCGCCCAAGATGCAGGCGATCGCGCGCGGCTCCTGGAAGCCCCCAGCCCCCTCGTCCTGGTGGCGGTCTTCGTTTCTCCATGGCTGCGGCAGCAGCGGTGGGAGTCCTGCGTTGCCTTGCGGGCGATCCTTGCGAGGCTGATCCCTCCAGTCCCCCACGCGAGGCTGGTCGCGCCAGCCTCCTTCGCGAGGCGGGTCTTGCCAGCGATCCTCGCGAGGTTGGTCGCGCCACCCTTGGCGCGGGCCACGGTCTTTCCCAGCGTCCTGTGTTCCTTCCTCCTCCTCGGCCATAGCCCCGGTCACTTCGGTCAGGGCGGCGGCCGATCCTTCCTTCTCGCACGGCTCGGAGCTCTTGACATTCGTTGGTGTTGTGGGTGTGGAGGTCGTGGCACACACAGTATCGGCCGCCCTTGGAAGGTTCTGGCTGATCTCTGCCTCGCTTGGTGTCTGGTTCTGCCGCAAGCACGACAGCCCCCTTGCGCTTCACATCCTTGGCCTTGGGCTTCTTCTCTTCTGGGTCTGCGGCAGGCAGCTCGAGGAGGGAGAGACGCCCTTCCTCGGTCCTAGCGCACTTGGTCGCCAGGTTGAACAGCTCCAAGGAAGTGCACAGGTCCTCATGCATCGCCAGCTCCTCCTTCATCTTGACGTCGCGCCCGCCGTCGGAGAAGGCCGAGATGATGGCCTCCTCGGTCACCTTGGGAATCTTGAGGCACGCGTTGTTCTTGGATATCCCCACACGCTGCAGCTGGGAGAAGCGCGGGGTCTTGACGCGCGGGAGCAGGAGCATGGTCGCGACGTGCTGGAGCAGGGAGCGCCCGGGCAGCTTCTTGCGGGCAAGGGACTTCTTGACAGCTCTGCTCTTGCAGCGCTAGCGCCTGACGGAGCGGGTTCCGCCCAGGGGCCACGCGCCTTGGATCCATGGCGCCTTCCTGAGGAGGAGGCGGTCAGGGTGCCGTCGGAGCTTCATTGCCCGTGCGGGGCAGGGTGCGGTGCAGCGGAACGGATGGCGCTGGAGAGCCCCCTGCAGCGTGGACGAGCTCGGCGACGCGGTCGAGCCATTCTTCATTGACGTCGTCGACAGGGCGGTAGCGCAGGAGCTCGTTCGCCACGATGAGTGCAGCTCGAGCCTCCATGGGCGCGCGGAGCGCGCGGGACGAAGAACCGGCTGGGGTGAGTGAGGGAGTTGAGGTGTGGCCGTCTTGCCTCACAGACAGATGCTGGGACGATGATTGCCGCTCGTCCCCCGCCGGGCCGGTGGCGGCGTTGACGGCAGGTGATGGGGAACGGCGAGGACACCCACCGACAGGGGCCGTCTGGGCGACGCGGGAAGCGAGCGCGGCCCGGCGCTCGGCGCGGGCCCGATGAGCGTCAGACATGGGCGTGATGGTCGGAGGAGAATGGGTGGTTGAAGACGAATCCCGGCGCACCCCTACCTAGCGTGCCAAATGTCGGATTTCGGGTTCCGGCAGACCCTTGAGGTTCGAACACTTGGGTGCGCGCGGAGATTTCGCCTCCTACCTACCTGCGTCCCTCCGCCTTGCTAGGATCTAAACTAAGGAATGAACGACACAAGAGACACAGGGTTTATACTGGTTCGGGCCACCGTTGTGGTGTAATACCCTACTCCAGTGTGTGGTGTGGTGGATTGCCTCTTGGGCTGATGATGATGAACAATACAAGGAAGAACAGCCTCGCAAGGGTCTGTTCTTGGCTAGGGCGATGAACTGCTGGGAGGAGCTCAGTCACCTTTCTCTCTCTCTCTCTCTCTCTCTCTCTCTCTCTCTCTCTCTCTCTCTCTCTCTCTCTCTCTCTCTTCCTGATCTTCTCTATCCTTCCAAAAACCCGGCCCCCTTGCTCTGTGGGTGGCTAGTCCTTTTTATAGAGGCCCTGGTCCTCTTCCCAAATATCGAGCGGGAAGGGAGCCAACAATGGTGGGCCAATTTGAAGGGGGACAGCTAGTACTAGCTATCCTGACAAAAGTAGTCTTCGCCTGCGCAAAGCTCTGGTGATGACGCCGTCTTGGGCTCCACGGTGACCTCCGTCTCGTAGTCCTCCTGGTCTTGGTCTCGTTGCACCGAAATGGCAACCTTTTCCTGATGCCTCGGTACTCCGCGGCTGAGCTTGCCCCCTTTGCACCAAAGAGGGAAGGAGGACACTGCGCGGGCTGGCACCCGCCTGGCGCCCTCGGTCGTCATGGCTTGCGTCACGGGCACCTCGTGAGGTACCCTGCCTTGATCTCTCCGCCTCCTCGTGAGCCAGCCTGACGAGGCCGTGCCTGAGGAAGCTCCACGTCGTCCGCCCCACGAGGCTTGGCCCCTCGCGAGGGTCTTGGGTTTGTGTTGGTGAAGATGGGCCGCGCTGGGCCCCCTTTTGAGCCACGCCGCAGGCCGCAGGCAGGCAAGTCTGGGGACCCCCGTTCCCAGAACACCGACAATCAAGACGCTTAATTGGACTTTCACAAAGTACATACCTTGATAAAGTTTTGAAGAAGTTCAAAATGGATCAGTCAAAGAAATGGTTCTTGCCTGTGTTACAAGGTGTGAAGTTGAGTCAGACTCAATGCCCAACCACTGCAGTAGATAGAGAGAAAATGAAAGTCATTCCCTATGCCTTAGCCATAGGTTCTATCATGTATGCAATGTTGTGTACTAGACCTGATGTGTGCCTTGCTATAAGTTTAGCAGGAAGGTACCAAAGTAATCCAGGAGTGGATCACTAGACTGCGGTCAAGAACAACCCGAAATACCTGAAAAGGACTAAGGATATGTTTCTCGTTTATGGAGGTGACAAAGAGCTTGTCGTAAATGGTTACATCGGTGCAAGCTTTGACACTAATCCAGATGACTCTAAGTCATAAACTGGATACGTATTTATATTTAATGGTGGAGCTGTCAGTTGGTGCAGTTCCAAGCAAAGCGTCGTGGCAGGATCTACGTGTGAAGCAGAGTACATAGCAGCTTCGGAAGCAGCAAAAGAAAGAGTCTGGATGAAGGAGTTCATATCCAATGTAGGTGTAATACCTAGTGCATCGGGTCCAATGAAAATCATTTGTGACAACACCGGAGCAATTGCCCTGGTGAAGGAATCCAGATTTCACAAGAGAACCAAACACATCAAGAGACGCTTCAATTCCATCCGTGATCAAGTCAAGGAGGGAGACATAGAGATTTGCAAAATACATATGGATCTGAATGTTGCAGACCCGTTGACTAAGCCTCTTCCATGAGCAAAACATGATCTGCACCAAGACTCCATGGGTGGTAGAATCATTATAAAGTTGTTATTGACTCTAGTGCAAGTGGGACACTGAAGGAAATATGCCCTAGAGGCAATAATAAAGTTGTTATTTATATTTACTTATATCATGATAAATGTTTATAGTTCATGCTAGAATTGTATTAACCGGAAACTTAGTACATGTGTGAATACATAGACAAAACAGAGTGTCCCTAGTATGCCTCTACTTGACTAGCTCATTAATCAAAGATGGTTAAAGTTTCCTCACCATAGACATGTGTTGTTATTGTTGGGGAACATATTAATTTCAAAAAAAAATCCTACACACACGCAAGACCATGGTGATGCATAGCAACGAGAGGGGAGAGTGTTGTCCACATACCCTCGTAGACCGTTAAGTGGAAGCGTTATGACAACGCGGTTGATGTAGTCATACGTCTTCACGATCGACCGATCCTTAGTACCGAACATACAGCACCTCCGCGTTCAGCACACGTTCAGCTCGGTGACGTCCGGCAAACTCATGGTCCAATAGAGCTCGGGGAAGAGTTTCGTCAGCACGACGGCGTGGTGACGGTGTTGATGAAGCTACTGTGGCAGGGCTTCGCCTAAGCACCGCTACAGTATGATCGAGGTGGATTATGGTGGAGGGGGCACCCCACACGGCTGGGAGAGATCTTGTGATCAACTTGTGTGTTCTAGGGTGCCCCCTGCCTCGTATATAAAGGAGCAAGGGGAGGCCGGCCGGCCCCAAGGGCGTGCCAGAAGTGTGGAGTCCTACTCGGACTCCCTAGTCCTAGTAGGATTCCTTCTCCCACATGGAATAGGAAAAACGGAAGGGAAAAGGAGAAGGAAGGAAGGGGGCGCCCCCCTCCCTAGTCCAATTCGGACCAGACCATGGGGAGGGGTGCGACTGTCGGATTTCGGGTTCCGGTAGACCCTTGAGGTTCGAACACTGGGGTGCGCGCGGAGATTTCGCCTCCTACCTACCTGCACCCCTCCGCCATGCTAGGATCTAAAACTACGGAAAGAACAACACAAGAGACACAGGGTTTATACTGGTTCGGGCCACCGTTGTGGTGTAATACCCTACTCCAGTGTGTGGTGTGGTGGATTGCCTCTTGGGCTGATGATGATGAACAATACAAGGAAGAACAGCCTCGCGAGGGTCTGTTCTTGGCTGGGGCGATGAACTGCTCGGAGGGGTTCAGTCACCTTTCTCTCTCTCTCTCTCTGCTTCCTCCAACCGACTGAACCCCCTCTCTCCCGGGAGCCTTGCTTTGTGGGTGGCTGGTCCTATTTATAGAGGCCCTGGTCCTCTTCCCAAATATCGAGCGGGAAGGGAGCCAACAATGGCGGGCTAATTTGAAGGGGGACAGCAAGTATTAGCTATCCTGACAAAAGTGGTCTTCGCCTGCGCAAAGCTCTGGTGATGACACCGTCTTGGGCTCCATGGTGACCTCCGTCTCGTAGTCCTCCTGGTCTTGGTCTCATTGCACCGAAATGGCAACCTTTGCCTGATGCCTCGGTACTCCGCGGCTGCGCTTGCCCCCTTTGCACCAAAGAGGAAAGGAGGACGCTGCGTGGGCTGGCACCCGCCTGGTGCCCTGAGTCGTCATGGCTTGCGTCACGGGCACCTCGTGAGGTACCCCGCCTTGATCTCTCCGCCTCCTCGTGAGCCAGCCTGACGAGGCCGTGCCTGAGGAAGCTCCATGTCGTCCGCCCCGCGAGGCTTGGCCCCTCGCGAGGGTCTTGGGTTTGTGTTGGTGAAGACGGGCCGTGCTGGGCCCCCCTTTGAGCCACGCCGCAGGCTGCAAGCAGGCAAGTCTGGGGACCCCCGTTCCCAGAACGCCGACAGTAGCCCCCGGGCCCAAGGCGCGCCCAGACTTGGCCGTGCAGGGAGGCGGAAGGGCAAGAGCGAAGCGCCACGGGCCCTAACAGCCTGCGGCCTTGGGCGCCGTGTGGCGGTTGATTGGACGTGGGCGTCTTCACTTCCCCATGACGCCTCGGCAACTGCACGGATTGGACAAGTCCCTGCATGTAAGGTAGGTCATGATTACCTGCGATCGTGGGGGTCGTCGGTTGGCCCTTGCCAACTATAAGTACTGATCGACGCGCGCCCTTCCAGTTCATCTCCCCTTGCTTCTTCTTCTTCCCCATGGCCCCGTCGAGGAGGTTCTCAGCCACGGAGAAGGGGAAGGCCTGCCAGGGTGAGCATGCCTCTCCTCCGCCCAAGCGCGGCCGAGGGCGCCCCCGCAAACATCCTGTGGCCACCACGGCAGCTCCTCGCGGCCGCGGGGATGCTTTCTAGCACGGCGGCGGGCGGACTACTGCGACCAGGGGGTGTGCTCCGGCTGCACGTCCCCCCATGCCGCGCTTCCGCGCTACCGAGGTGCTGCCGGAGTTTGTCGTGTGGTTGGCGGAGCCGACTAGCACCCGGCTTCCTCTTCCTCGCTACCTCCTTGGCGAGCTCCCGGCCGGCGCCCCGGGCGGCCTCTGGCTTCAAGCCGACGACTGCTGCAGCCGGGCCTCATGGGTTTCACTGGAGGTCTCCGTGGCCGGGAGCCTGGCCCTGGCCCGCGGTTGGCAGTCGTTTGCCCACGCGCGTGGCCTGGCTGTCGGTGCACCCTACACTTCAAGTTCGACAGTGATGCCACGCTCTACGTGAGGGTGTTTGGGGAAGATGGTCGCCACGCAGGGTGTTGCCCCGAGGGTGACGACCGCGGCTGGGAACCCGGCTCCGGCGATGACGGAGAGGGCAGCACTCGCGCGGCAGGCGGCGCTCAGGGTTCTTCAAGCTTCTCCGGCTCTTCTTCAGGTGCCGGCTCTTCTTCAGGCGGCGGCTCTTCTAGCGGTGACCGTGGTCAGCCCCCACGCCGCCGTATCTGCTTGGGAGGTGGTAGCGTGTCCGCTCACTGTCGCGCCCTAGTGAAGCGCGAGAGGGATTCCGCCTGAGCTCCGGAGGCAGCTCGGGCTTCCCTGCGGGCCGGTGTGAGGCGAGCTGCACCAGATTTGTTCTTCCTTTTCCTTTTTCCTGCGTAAAAAGGACAGTAGTGTGGGGCCCCACGGGGGCTTGTATGGGTTATTGCTGTTAATCATCGTTTTGCTTTCTTTATCGTACCTTCCGGCTACGTGCCCGCGCGTGGATGGTTCCCGGCCCCAGCCGCGGGGGCGACCGACCCAGGCCCTGTGTTTGTGTCACAGTGCCCGAGGGGCACGGACTGGAGGGGTGCTCCTGCAAGGGGCCCAGGTCGCGAACCCTTTAAATGACTAGGATAGGAACATTCACGAGGGCGCTTGGCTGCCTCCCTCGCGAGGCCTTGCTCAAGGTAAATCGAGGCATGAGAATGAAAAGCCGAAGAACCACGAGCCAAAGACGGCAACAACTTCAATAAAACTTTGAATGAGGAGGAACAAGCCAACTGCGGAAAGCAAATGAAAATCCGCGTCCGGCACCTAGTCTAGTCTTCGACGTCTTCTCACCAGTGCGGAGCTAAGTGCTGCCACTGGGCGTGGGAGGGAGCCCCAGGGCCTGAGGCCGGCGCTCCTGAGACTCCGGGGCGTGTACAGCCCCAACTCATTATTACGTGAGAGTGTCACGGGCGGCGAGCTTCACAGGCGTTGGCCTTCTTCATAGGCTTCGGGCCTTTTCCAAAACGCGATAGCTTCACAGGCACTCGCCTTGCTTCACAGGCTCTGGGCCTTTTCCAAAACGCGATAGCTTCACAGGCACTTGCTTCACAGGCTATGGGCCTTTTCCAAAACGCGATAGCTTCACAGGCTCTGGGCCTTTTCCAAAATGCAATAGCTTCACAGGCACTCACTTTGCTTCACAGGCTCTGGGCCTTTTCCAAAACGTGATAGCTTCACAGGCACTCGCCTTGCTTCACAGGCTCTGGGCCTTTTTAGGGGTAGAACCTCCGGAGGTGCTGGATGTTCCATGCATTCTGGACCGGCACTCCCTCCTGAGTCTCCAAGCGTGCGGAGCCGGGCCTGGAAACATGAACAACCTTGAACGGGCCCTCCCACATGGGAGAGAGCTTGTGCAGTCCCTCCCTGGAGAGAACCCGCCTGAGCACGAGGTCTCCTACCTCAAGAGTCCTGGGGCGGATGTTGCGGCAGTGATATCGCCGCAGCGCTTGTTGGTACCTCGCCGCTCGCAGCGCGGCTTCTCGGCGATGTTCCTCCCCCAGTACGAGGTCCATCCCCCGCATGGCATCCTGTTGCACCTCGTCGAACGCCAGGACCCGCGCGGAGCGACGTCTCACCTCGTGAGGGAGGACCGCTTCCGCTCCATAGACCAGGAAGAACGGGGTCTCTCCAGTCGGCTTGGTCGTGGTGGTGCGGATGGACCACATCACGGACTGAAGCTCGTCGTACCAACCTCTGCCGTAGGCCTCCAGCTTCTTCTTGAACGTCCTGGTCTTGAGGCCCCTCAGGACCTCCGCGTTTGCCCGCTCGGCCTGGCCGTTGCTTCGGGGGTGCGCCACTGAAGCGTAGCATATCTGCGTTCCAAGTTTAGCACAACATGTTTTGAACAGGTTACTGGTGAGCTGCGAACCGTTGTCCGTGATGATGCGATTCGGCACCCCGAACCGGCTCACGATGCCCTTGATGAACTTGACCGAGGAACCCGCGGGAATGGTGCAAACAACCTCTACTTCAGCCCACTTGGTGAACTTGTCCACGGCAACGTAAAGGTAGCGGTAGCCCCCTGGCGCCCGAGGAAACGGGCCCAAGATGTCCAGCCCCCAGACTGCGAATGGCCACGAAAGGGGGATAGTCTGCAAGCCTCCTGCTGGCTGATGGATCTGCTTGGCATGGAACTGGCAGGCTTCACAAGCTTTCACTAGTTCCACGGCGTCATTGAGTGCGGTGGGCCAATAAAACCCACCGCGGAACACCTAGCAGACGAGGGTCCGTGATGATGAATGATGTCCGCAGTCTCCGCCGTTTATATCTTCCAGTAGTTCCTTCCCTTGCTCCCTGGAGATGCAGCGCAGGGATACATCGTTTGGTCGCTTCCGGTAGAGCTCTCCATCTTTGGTGCAGTATGCCGTGGCCTGGCGTGCCACTCGCTCTGCTTCCTCCTCCTTCTCCGGCAGGGTCCCTTGCGTTAAGTAGCTCCGGAGCTCCGCGATCCAACATCCCTCCTAAGGTTCCATCGTCAGGAGCAGGCGTGCTCCCGAGGCCGGGCCACAGGCCGAAGCTCCTGAGGCAGGTGGCTGGGGGAGCTCCTCCCGGGGCTGAGCCGCGTTTGATAATGACGGCAGGGCTGAAGGCTTGAAGAGTCGCTCCTCGAAAATGCCAGGCTCCTGAGGTAACTGCCTGGATGCGCGTTTGGCGATGTCATCGGCTTCCTGATTGGTGCCACAGGGCACATGCTGCAACTCCAACCCCCAGAACTGCTTCTCCATCCTGCGGACCTCCGCAAGGTAGGCTTCCATGTGCTCATCCTTCGGCTTGTGCACCTTGTTGGAGAAGTTGACAAGGAGCTGCGAATCGCCCTTGATGGTGAGGCGTTTCACCCCCAGGGCAACCGCGGCCTTCAAGCCTGCTATTAAACCTTCATACTCTACTATGTTGTTGGAGACCGTTTCACCTTGCTGGAAACAGAGCTGCACGGCGTAATAGAGCTTGTCCTGAGTGGGCGATATAAGCACCGCCCCAGCCCCAGCGCCGTGCCTGGAGAACGCCCCATCGAAGTACATGACCCAGCCTTCTGGCGCCTCGCTTCCCGGGGACAGGGACCGATCCTTGTCGGCCTTGAGGCCTGGCGCCTCCGTCCATTCTGCCACGAAATACGCCAACGCTGCTCCCTTGATGACTCTGGTCGTGCTGAATTTGAGCTGAAACGCTTGCAGCTCTATGTTCCACTCAGCGACCCTCCCAGCTGAATTGGGGCTCCTGAGCACTCTCTCCAGGGGGTATGACGAGACGACCTTGATGGGGTGACCCTGAAAATAGTGCCGCAGCTTGCGCGAGGCCACCAATAGCGCGAGGAGTAGTTTCTGAGGCATGGGGTATTGTGCCCTTGCATCCCGCAACACCGTGTTGACGAAGTACACTGGGTGCTCAACAAGGTGGAGTGCCTCAGTGCTGGTGGCTCCCTTTGGAGACCTTGGCGCCTCTTGAGGCAATGAGGACTCCTGAGACTGGCCATCTAGGAGTGGGGCCTCTTCCACTTCCGGTGCGCCCCTCTGCGACGGCTTATCCTCCTCAGCCGCTGTAGCGGTTTCTGTGGGCCTTCCCCGTTCCTGTTCCGCCTCGTCCCGGGCCGCTGCTGCGATTTTGATTCGACGCTCCTCTCTGACTGCCACCAAGGCTGCGCTGGCGGAGTAGGGAGTCGCGGCAAGGTAAAGCACCAGGGCCTCTTGAGGGTGCGGAGCCACCATGACCGGTGGACTGGTCAGGTATCTCTTGAGATCCTGGAACGCCTTGTCGGCCTCTTCAGTCCACTCGAAGGGCCCCTTTTTCTTCATTAGCTGGAAGAAAGGTAGAGCTCGCTCCCCCAACTTGGAGATGAAGTGCCCTAGCGCGGTCACGCGCCCCGTGTGCTTCTGCATTTCTCTGAGGGTCTTTGGCGGGATCATGTCTTCCACTGCCTTGACCTTCTCCGGGTTAGCCTCAATGCCTCGGTGGGACACGAGGAAACCCAAGAGCTTGCCCGAGGGGACTTCGAACACACACATCTCTGGGTTGAGCCGTAGGTTCACTGCGTTGAGGCTCGCGAAGGTTTTCTCTAGGTCTTGTATCAATGTCCTGGCCTCCCGAGATTTTACCACGATGTCACTGCGGGCCCAAGGCGATGTGCATCAGCCGCTGAAAGGTCGCCCCTGCGTTACCAGCCCGAATGGCATGCATGTGTAGCAGTACACCCCACACGGGGTTAGGAAGGTTGTCTTCTCGATGTCTTATACCGCCATCTTGATATGGTGATACCCAGAGAAGGCATCCAGGAAGCATAACAGGTCGCACTCCGCAGTGGAATCGACGATCTGGTCGATGCGGGGGAGCAGAAACGGATCTTGCGGGCACGCTTTGTTGAGGTTGGTGAAGTCGACACACATGCGTTCCTTCCCTCCCTTCTTTGGCACAACGACAGGGTTGGCCAACCAATCTGGGTATCGGACCTCGCGAATGACCCCAGCGGCCTCTAATTTGCGGGTCTCTTGGACGATGAAGTCCTGCTTTTCTGTGGACTGCCGCCTGGCCTTCTGCTTCACAGGGCGCATGTTGGGGCACACGTTGAGGTGATGCTCGATTACACTCCTGGGGATCCCTGCCAACTGGTATTGCTCCCAAGCGAATACCTTCTTGTTTGCGCGCAGGAACCCCACCAGGGCCTCCTCCTGCTCGGGTTTGAGGTGGGCTCCTATGGTGAAAGTGGTGTTGGTGGACCTGTCCTCATCGACGGGTATCTGCTTGGTTTCTGCCTTGTCTTGGGTGAACAACTATTTTTTCTTGACGGGCGCAGCTCCCTTGGGCTCGGGGGCCTCCAAGTCAGCGGGCTATGCCGACGCCGCCGTCTTGAAGGCGAGCTTGAGCACCCACAGAGCGTCCCCGGTGTCCCCGTGCACGGTGAGGACACCGCTGCTCCCGGGCATCTTCATGAGGTTGTACGCCGGGTGCGTCGCTGCCATGAACTGGGCTAGCGCTGGGTAGCCGAGGATGGCGTTGTAGGGGAGGCCGATGGGGGCGATGTCGAAGTCGACCAGCTCCATGCGGAAGTTGTCGTAGGTGCCGAAGGTTACTGGGAGCCGGATCTGTCCCAAGGAGCTGGACGATCCGCCCCCAACGCCTGAGAAGGGCCGGCTGGGTCGCAGCCGCTCCTGGGGTATGTAGAGGAGATTGAAGGCCTCGACCGAGAGCATGCTGAGGCCCGCGCCGCCATCAATGAGGGTTCTGGTGACGGCCACCTGGTAGATGGTGGGGGTGCATAGCATGGGGAGCGCACCCGAGCAGGCCGAGTTGGAGGGGTGGTCCTTGAGCTGAAGGTCAGGCCGGTCTCGGGCACCGCCCGATCCAGGGGAGCCCCCTGCTGCGTGGAAGCGGCGCTGACCTGGCGGCTGAATGGCTTGACGTGGTGACTTGTGGGCGGCGCCTGCGAGCCGCCCAAGAGGGCCGCGACGACCAGGGGTGTTGATGCAGCGTGATAGACGGGGGAGAGGTTGCGGGGCACCATGGGTGCGTGGAGCGCGCGGGGCGAAGAACCAGTTCGGGTGAGCGTGGGAGTTGCGGTGCGGCCGTCTTGCCGCACGGACAGATGCTGGGACGACGCTTGCTGCCCGTCCCCCGCCGGGCCGGTGGCGGCGTTGACGGCAGGTGACGGGGAACGGCGTGGATGCCCGCCGACAGGGGCCGTCTGGGTGACGCGGGAAGCGATTGCGGCCCGGCGCTCGGCGCGGGCCCGACGAGTGTCAGACATGGGCGTGATGGTCGGAGGAGAACGGGGTGGTGGTAGAAGAATTCCGGTGCACCCCTACCTGGCGCGCCAAATGTCGGATTTCGGGTTCCGGCAGACCCTTGAGGTTCGAACAATGGGGTACGCGCGGAGATTCTGCCTCCTACCTACCTGCACCCCTCCGCCATGCTAGGATCTAAAACTACGGAAAGAACAACACAAGAGACACAGGGTTTATACTGGTTCGGGCCACCGTTGTGGTGTAATACCCTACTCCAGTGTGTGGTGTGGTGGATTGCCTCTTGGGCTGATGATGATGAACAATACAAGGAAGAACAGCCTCGCGAGGGTCTGTTCTTGGCTGGGGCGATGAACTGCTCGGAGGGGTTCAGTCACCTTTCTCTTTCTCTCACTCTCTCTCTCTGCTTCCTCCAACCGACTGAACCCCCTCTCTCCCGGGAGCCTTGCTTTGTGGGTGGCTGGTCCTATTTATAGAGGCCCTGGTCCTCTTCCCAAATATCAAGCAGGAAGGGAGCCAACAATGGCGGGCTAATTTGAAGGGGGATAGCAAGTATCAGCTATCCTGACAAAAGTGGTCTTCGCCTGCACAAAGCTTTGGTGATGACGCCGTCTTGGGCTCCACGGTGACCTCCGTCTCATAGTCCTCCTGGTCTTGGTCTCGTTGCACCGAAATGGCAACCTTTTCCTGATGCCTCGGTACTCCGCGGCTGCGCTTGCCCCCTTTGCACCAAAGAGGAAAGGAGGACGCTGCGTGGGTTGGCAACCGCCTGGTGCCCTGAGTCGTCATGGCTTGCATCACGGGCTCCTCGTGAGGTATCCCGCCTTGATCTCTCCGCCTCCTCGTGAGCCAGCCTGACGAGGCCGTGCCTGAGGAAGCTCCGCGTAGTCCGCCCCGCGAGGCTTGGCCCCTTGCGAGGGTCTTGGGTTTGTGTTGGTGAAGACGGGCCGTGCTGGGCCCCCTTTTGAGCCACGCCGCAGGCTGCAGGCAGGCAAGTCTGGGGACCCGCGTTCCCAGAACACCGACAACGGGCACCTTTTGAGGCTTTCTCTCCTTTCCCGTATGGCCCATTAAGGTCCAATATGAATTCCCGTAACTCTCTGGTACTCTGAAAAATACCTGAATCAGTCGGAACCTTTCCGATGTCCAAATAAGGTCGTCCAATATATCGATCTTTACGTCTCGACCATTTCAAGACTCCTCGTCATGTCCCCGATCTCATCCGGGACTCCGAACTACCTTCGGTACATCAAATCACATAACTCATAATACAAATTGTCACCGAACCTTAAGTGTGCGGACCCTACGGGTTCGAGAACTATGTAGACATGACCGAGACACATCTCCAGTCAATAACCAATAGCGGAACCTGTATGCTCATATTGGCTCCTACATATTCTACAAAGATCTTTATCGGTCAAAGCGCATAACAACATATGTTGTTCCCTTTGTCATCGGTATGTTACTGATACGTCTCCGTCGTATCTACTTTTCTAAACACTTTTGCCCTTGTTTTGGACTCTAACTTGCATGATTTGAATGGAACTAACCCGGACTGACGCTATTTTCAGCAGAATTACCATCGTGCTATTTATGTGTAGAAATAAAAGTTCTCGGAATGACCTGAAACTTCACGGAACATCTTTTCAGAAATAAAAGAATCCTTGCAAAATATGAAGACCAGGGGGCCCACACCCTAGCCACGAGGGTGGGGGCGCGCCTGCCCCCTAGGGCGCGCTCCCTACCTCGTGGGCCCCCTGGAGCTCCTCCGACCTCGACTCCAACTCTATATATTTGCTTTCGGGGAGAAAAAAAATAAGAGAGAAGGATTCATCGCGTTTTACGATACGGAGCCGCCGCCAAGCCCTAAAACCTCTCGGGAGGGCTGATCTGGAGTCCGTTCGGGGCTGCGGAGAGGGGAATCGTCATCATCAACCATCCTACATCACCAATTTCATGATGCTCACCGCCGTGCGTGAGTAATTCCATCGTAGGCTTGCTGGACGGTGATGGGCTGGATGAGATTTATCATATAATCGAGTTAGTTTTGTTAGGGTTTGATCCCTAGTATCCATTATGTTCTGAGATTGATGTTGCTATGACTTTGCTATGCTTAATGCTTGTCACTAGGGCCTGAGTGCCATGATTTCAGATCTGAACCTATTATGTTTTCATCAATATATGAGAGTTCTTGATCCTATCTTGCAAGTCTATAATCACCTATTATGTGTTATGATCCGTTGACCCCGAAGTGACAATAATCGGGATACTTACCGGTGATGGTCATAGTTTGAGGAGTTCATGTATTCACTATGTGTTAATGCTTTGGTCCGGTATTCTACTAAAAGGAGGCCTTAATATCCCTTAGTTTCCGCTAGGACCCCACTGCCACGGGAGGGTAGGACAAAAGATGTCATGCAAGTTCTTTTCCATAAGCACGTATGACTATATTTGGAATACATGCCTACATTACATTGTTGAATTGGATCTAGTTCTGTGTCACCCTAGGTTATGACTGTTACATGATGAACCGCATCCGGCATAATTCTCCATCACTGATCCATTGCCTACGAGCTTTCCATATATTGTTCTTCGCTTATTTACTTTTCCGTTGCTATTGCTATCATCACTACAAAATACCAAAAACACTACTTTTGTTACTGTTACCTTTTGCTACCGTTACCACTACTATCATATTACTTTGCTACTAAATACTTTGTTGTAGATATTAAGTTTCCAGGTGTGGTTGAATTGACAACTCAGCTGCCAATACTTGAGAATATTCTTTGGCTCCCCTTGAGTCGAATCAATAAATTTGGGTTGAATAATCTACCCTCGAAAACTGTTGCGATCCCCTATACTTGTGGGTTATCAAGACTATTTTCTGGCGCCATTGCCGGGGAGCATAGCTCTATTCTTTGAGTCGCATGGGATTTATATCTGCTTATCATTATGAAGAACTTGAGATATCCAAAAACCAAGATTTATCCCTCAACTATGAGGGGAGGTAAGGAACTGCCATCTAGCACTGCACTTGATTCACCTTCTGTTTGAGTAAGCTTGCGACACCTAAACCTGCTTCTGCTATTCGTTCTGATATGCCGCATGTTATTGATGATGCCACTTCTGCTATGCATGATACTTACGATGAAACTACTTCTATGCTTGATACTACTGTGCCACTTGGTGAATTTCTTGATGAACAACTTGCTAGGGTTAGAGAGAATGAAAATATTGAATCTGATAATATTGATGAAAGTGTTGATGAAGACTCCCTTAATATGAATCCTGTTATTCCTGAGGGTTATGTTTTTGAAAAAGAGGCTGCTCTAGCTATTTTAGCTTGCAAAGATAGATACGAACTCAAGAGGTTATTAGCTAAATGGAAGGTGCAATCTCTTAATGCTAGAATGAAACCTGACCCTGCTTTTGCTACTTCACCTATCTGTGTTACTCATAAGGATTATGAATTCTCTGTGGATCCTGATATAATTACTTTGGTTGAATCTGATCCTTTTCATGGCTATGAATCTGAAATTGTTGTGGCACATCTTACTAAATTAAATGATATAGCCACCCTATTCACTAATGACGAGAGAACTCGCTACTTTTATATCCTTAAAATATTCCCGTTCTCATTAAAGGGTGATGCTAAGATATGGTTTAATTCTCTTAATCCTGGTTGTGTGCGTAGTCCCCAGGATATGATTTATTATTTCTCTACTAAATATTTCCCCGCTCATAAGAAACAAGCTGCTTTAAGGGATATATACAACTTTGTGCAAATTGAAGAAGAGAGTCTCCCACAAGCTTGGGGGGGGGGGCTTCTCCAATTACTTAATGCTTTGCCTGATCATCCTCTCAAGAAAAATGAAATACTTGATATCTTTTATAATGGACTAACCGATGCTTCCAGAGATTACCTGGATAGTTGTGCTGGTTCTGTTTTCAGGGAAAGAACACCGGATGAAGCTGAAATTCTATTGAATAATATGTTGACAAATGAAAATAATTGGACACTTCCTGAGCCTATTCATAAACCAACTCCTAAGAAGAGAGGTGTTCTATTTGTCAGTCCTGAAGATATGCAAGAAGCAAACAAATCTATGAAAGAAAAAGGTATTAAAGCTGAAGATGTTAAGAATTTATCTCCTATTGAAGAAATACACGGTCTTAATTTATCGCCTATTGAAGAAACATATGTCTTAATCCATTACCTATTGAAGAAATCATGGTCTTGATAACCCGACACAGGTAGTAAAGGTAAATTCTCTCTATAGATATGATAAATCTGAAATCCCATTTACTAAGTTTGCTAGGCCATGCTTAGATGAGTTTGATAAATTTATGGCTAAGCAAGACGATTTTAATGCTTATTTTGGTAGACAATTGAAATACAATTCAAATATGCTTGAACACTTGGGTGATTATATGGCTAATGTCAAAGGTGAACTTAAACTTATTAGTAAACATGCTTCTATGGTTACCACTCAAGTAGAACAAGTACTTAAGGCTCAAAATGATTTGCTCAATGAATTGAATAGTAAGGATAATGATAATGTTGTTAGAGTTATGACTAGAGGTGGTGAAATGACTCAGGAACCTTTGTATCCTGAAGGCCATCCTAAGAGAATTGAGCAAGATTCTCAGAGAAATAATATAGATGCACCTAGTCCTTCTAAAAGGAAGAAAAAGAAAAATGATAGGACTTTGGATGCTTCTAGTGAACATGTTATTGATAGACCTGAGAATCCAAATGATATTTCTATTTCTGATGTTGAAACACAATCTGGTAATGAACCTGAAACTAGTGATAATGTTAATGATAATGTTCGTAATGATGCTCAACCTAGTAATGATAATGATATAGAAATTGAACCTGCTATTGATCTTGATAACCCACAATCAAAGAATCAACGTTATGATAAGAAAGACTTTGTTGCTAGGAAACATGGTAAAGAAAGAGAACCATGGGTTCAGAAACCCATGCCTTTCCCTCCCAAACCATGCAAGAAAAAGGATGATGAGGATTTTGAGCGCTTTGCTGAAATGATTAGACCTATCTTTTTGCGTATGTGTTTGACTGATATGCTTAAAATGAATCCCTATGCTAAGTACATGAAAGATATTGTTACTAATAAAAGAAAGATACCAGAAGCTGAAATTTCCACCATGCTTGCTAATTACACTTTTAAGGGTGGAATACCAAAGAAACTTGGAGATCCAGGAGTACCCACTATACCATTCTCCATTAAAAGAAACTATGTTAAAACTGCTTTTTGTGATCTTGGAGCCGGTGTTAGTGCTATGCCTCTCTCTTTATATATTAGACTTGATTTGAATAAGTTGACACCTACTGAAATATCTTTGCAAATGGCTGATAAATCAACTGCTATACCTGTCGGTATTTGTGAGGATGTGCCTGTTGTAGTTGCAAACGTGACTATTTTAACGGACTTTGTTATTCTTGATATTCCCGAGGACGATAATATGTCTATTTTCCTTGGAAGACCCTTTTTGAATACTGCAGGGGTTGTTATTGATTGCACTAAAGGCAATGCCACTTTTCATGTTAATGGTAATGAGCATACTGTACACTTTCCGAAGAAACAACCTCAAGTTCATAGTATCAACTCTATTGGAAAAATTCATCGATTATATTTGGAGGTTTTGAATTTCCTCTTCCTACTGTCAAGAAGAAATATGATATTCCTATTATTGGGGATGTGCACATCCCCGTTGAGGTAACATAGTGTTATTCGAAATTTCTCCGGTTCCATGTTATTCGGAATGAGTTCGTTAACAAGACTTGATCAACCTTGTTAGTGGATTCCTTTTGATAAGCATGAGATGGATGAAACTAGAAGACACAACCTTTTGTACCCTCCTTTTACTTTCTGTTATTTATATTAAATAAAATAGAAATAGTATTTATCTGTCTGTTATTTGAATTATCCATGCAATATAAAAATACCCCGAAAATAAAAGTTCTCCAAATGCCCTGAAATTTAAATATGATTTTTTCTGGAATATTTTAGAATATTTGGCACTGAGAACACAGCAGGAGGGGCATCCACCTGGACACAAGGTTGGAGGGCGCGCCCTACCCCCCTGGGCGCGCCCCCTGCCTCATGGGCCCACGGTGGCCCTCCTCCACTTATTCCTGCACCCATACACTTCTTCTTCCTCCCACAAACATGAATATCCAGCTCAAGCACGAGTTCTATCTCATTTTGCTGCGATTTTCGATCTCCTTGCTCAAAGCACCTCTCACAAAACTGCTTGGGGAGATTGTTCCTTGGTATGTGACTCCTCCATTGGTCCAATTAGTTTTTGTTCTAGTGCTTTATTCATTGCAAATTTGTGCTGCCTAGGTGACCATCTTCTTGAGCTTGCATGTCAAATTTATATGGTCAAAAGTAGTTCTAATGCATGATATATGCTCTAGGCACTTGTAGCAGTAGTTGCTATTAATATTGTTGAGTTTGGTTTACTTTTATTTGAAGTTACTAAAAAATTCAGAAATTTTTCAGAGGAAGAAATATGCTTAGGAAAATGTACCAAGGTGGTTCTTCAAGGAAGCAAGGTCCCAGGCTTGCAATGCGTGATGCTGATGAAGAACCACCAAGAGACGCTCTAGTGCGTCTTTGTGAATGTGCTTCGGAAAACTTTATGGATCGAGCGGGAACTAAGGAAGAATTTAACACATATTTGCGTAACACTGATCTTATGAGCTTCGAGGAAGAAAAGTGCAGCCAGTATCACTATCTCACTAGTTCCTTTGTGAGGAGGTTTCAATTTTCATCTTCACGTAATTCTCCAACTGTCATGTTCAATCTTTATGAAAATTCTTACACTATGGACTGTGACGCCCCTGATTCAACCATACACTAATCATACACGCAAACGTGTACGATCAAGATCAGGGACTCACGGGAAGATATCACAACACAACTCTACAAATAAAATAAGTCATACAAGCATCATATTACAAGAACTCGATCATAGACGAGTCAGCGGAAGCAACAATATCTGAGTACAAACATAAGTTAAACAGGTTTGCCTTAAGAAGGCTAGCACAAACTAGGATACAGATCGAAAGAGGCGCATGCCTCCTGCCTGGGATCCTCCTAAACTACTCCTGGTCGTCTTCAGCGGGCTGCACGTAGTAGTAGGCACCTCCCGAGTAGTAGTAGTCATCGTCGACGGTGGCGTCTGGCTCCTGGGCTCCAACGTCTGGTCGTAGCAATCAGGTATAGAAAAGGGGAAAAGAGGGAGCAAAGCAACCATGAGTACTCATCCAAAGTACTCGCAAGCAAGGAGCTACACTACATATGTATGCATTGGTATCAAAAGGAATAAGGGTATCTTATGTGGGTTGAACTGCAGAATGCCGGAATAAGAGGGGGATAGCTAGTCCTTTCGAAGACTACGCTTCTGGTAACCTCCATCTTGCAGCAGGAGAAGAGAGTAGATGGTAAGTTCACCAAGTAGCATCGTGTAGCATAAACCTAACCGGCGGTCCTCTCCTCGTCGCCCTATGAGAGAGCGACCACCGGTTGTATCTGGCACTTGGAAGGGTGTGTTTGATTATGTATCCGGTTCTAGTTGTCATAAGGTCAAGGTACAACTCCAAGTCGTCCTGTTACCGAAGATCATGGCTATTCGAATAGATTAACTTCCCTGCAGGGGTGCACCACATTTCCCAACACGCTCGATCCCCTTTGTCCGTACACACTTTTCGGGGTCATGCCCAGCCTTGGAAGATCAACACGTCGCAGCCCTACCTAGGCACAACAGAGAGGTCAGCATGCCGGTCTAAATCCTATGGCGCAGGGGTCTGGGCCCATCGCCCATTGCACACCTGCACGTTGCGTACGTGGTCAGAGAGCAGACCTAGCAACCTCCATTACAAAGGAAGTTGCGTTACGCGGTCCAACCCGGCGTGCACCGCTCAGTCGCTGACGTCACGAAGGCTTCGGTTGATACCACGACGTCGAGTGCCCATAACTGTCCCCGCGTAGATGGTTAGTGCGTATAGGCTAGTAGCTAGACTCAGATCAAATACCAAGATCTCGTTAAGCGTGTTATTTTAATATAACCACGGACGCCGACTAGGGCCAGGCCAACCTCTCTCCTAGGTGGTGTCAACCTGCCTTGTCGCTCCGCCACAAAGTAACAGTCGGGGGCCGTCGGGAACCCAGGCCCACCACTACCTAGGTGGAACCACCAGCCCCTTCAGCCCCCATCTCCGAACAGTATCACAGGTAATGTAACAGTGTAAAGTATATAGTATATGCCCGTGATCACCTCCCGAAGTGATCACGGCCCAGTAGTATAGCATGGCAGACGGACAAGAGTGTAGGGCCACTGATGGAACACTAGCATCCTATACTAAGTAGTAGGATAGTAGGTAAAGGTAACAACAGTAGTAGCAAGGATAGGCTATGCAGCAGTATAGGATTAACTGAAAGCAATAACATGCTACACTACTCTAATGCAAGCAGTATAGAGAAGAATAGGCGATATCTGGTGATCGGGGGGCTTGCCTGGTTGCTCTGGCAAGGAGGGGCCATCAACACCGTAGTCGTACTGGGGGTCTCCGGCAGTCTCGGGGTCTACCGGAAAGAAGTAACGGAGGGGGAACACAATAAGTAACAGAGCAATCAATGTAACAAAAAGCAAGATGCGGCATTACGTTGTGCTAGGGGTGGCCTGACGTGGTACGAGGTGATACCGGTGAAGGGGGGAAACATCCGAGAAAATATCCTCGGTGTTTCGCGTTTTTGGACAGATGAACCGGAGGGGAAATTTGCATGTTCGCTATGCTAGGGATGCGTGGCAGACGAACGGGCTGCGTATCCGGATTCGTCTCGGCGTTCTGAGCAACTTTCATGTAGAAAGTTTTCCCATCCGAGCTACTGTTTATTTTATATTTATTTTAAAAGGATTTTATCATTTTCTAGAATTAACAGAGTTAGTTTAATCCTAAAATGCATTTATGATGTCAGCATGATGTCAGCGGTCAAACATGGACTTTGAATAGTCAACAGACCTCTGGGTCCCACATGTCATTTACACAGGTTAACTAAACCGGGTTAATTAGACTAACTAAGTGATTAGGCTAATTTATTTTAATTAGATTAGTTAAACATGATTAATTAACTTAATTAAATCATTAGTTAATTAAATAATAACTAATTAATTTTATTAATTCATTTTTATTATTTTTTATTCAAAATCATTCTGGGGGTGGGCCTTGTTTGTCATTGGCCCTGGGGGCCAGCTGGGGCGGGTGCGGTTTAGCGGGCGCGTGCGGGGCGAAGCCCGCCCGAGCGCAGGGGATGGCCGCGGGGTGAGGGCGGTCGCCGGCGGGGCGTAGGATGGCGGTGAGCCAGGTGCGGGGCGTGGCACCGCGGGGTAGAGGCCGAGCCCCGGGGGAGCCGGTCGCGGAGCGGCGGAGGCGAAGCAGGGGCGGCCGCGGCGGCTCGGCAATGGAGGCCGGGCGGTTGGGGGTGACGGCGACGGAGAACACCGGCAGGTGAGCAGCGGTAGGCGGCGGGGGAGGCGCGGTGGTGCGAGGGGCAACGGAACGGCGCGGGCGCGCGCTCTAGCAGCAGGGAGGCGGCGACGCGAGGCGCAGGGCGTCGGGGCAGGCACGCGCGGCCATGGCAGCCGGCACGAGCGGGAGAAGGCCGCGGCGGCGCGCTTGTGTGTGTGTAGCCGAGAGCCAGGCGGAGGAGCAGCATGGGGACCGGGAGCGGTGAGCGCGACGAGGCGCGCAGGCGCGAGGTGGGAGGCCGCGCATGGACGAGGCACGTAGGGGACGATGTGGTGCCGGCCAGAGCGCGTGGGCATCGGCGGGTGGCCATGGACGCGCAGCGACGGGCGTGGCGAGTGCGGGCGAAGGCGGCGAACGACAAAGAGGGGGGAACGGGGATCGAGAGGCGCGCTCACCCCCGTTGCAGGGGGACACCGGCGAGGCGCGAGGGAGTCCGTTGGGGAAGGAGCGAAGCGGCAGCGTCAAGGTGGTTCCAAGGACGGCGAGCGGCGCCAGTGTTGGTGCGGATCCGACGAAGGTGCGTCGGCGGGGCGGCGCCGGTGATGCGTCGAGGAGGGGGAGGAGGACGAGCGGCGGAGTCGGGGAGACGGCGCCGACGACAGCAGGTAGCGGGGTAGCTCCGGCGGGGGTTCCGGGCGGCGACGTAGCTACAGGGGCGACGAGTGGCGGCGTCTGGGTTGGTTACCCCCGATCCAGATCGGGGGGAAGGGAGGAGTGGACCGTGGGGGGGGGATTGGGGATCGTGGGTTGGGGCTAGGTCACGGGGGGGGGGGATTAAGTAGGGGGAGCCAGCTGGGCCGGCCTAGTCGATGGGGCCGACTGGGCCAAGAGGCCCAGTGGGGAAAGAAGGGTCGGCCTTGCCTTTCTATTTGTTTTTCTTAACTTTACTTTATGTTTTCTAATTTTATTCCTTTTAGTTATTTCTGTTTTATTTTAGTTCTTTAATAGTTATAGTTTTATATAATAAGTTAAAGCCCACACCTAAATTGGAATTGTAAAAAGTTCTTAGTGACTAAATAAACTAGTTTAACATTTGTTTAGTATTTAAAAGCATTTAAATAATTGTTTTGCCGTTGTTTTACCAACTATAGTGCATTTAAATATTTTACTTAATTATGGGTTCTTCACTGTAATTACCTATGCAATATTTGTCACAACCCGACCATTTTGGTTTTAACATTTGAAAACTTTTGTTCTATCCTTTAATTAAATCTTGAATTTGTTTCGGTTTTGAACTATCGCTAGTTTATTATCAGTAACCGAGGTGACGTGGCAGCATTAGCGGGGGATCACTGTAGCTTGATTACCCGGGCGTCACAATTCTCCTCCACTACAAGAAATTCGTCCCAAGATTTAAGAGGGGAGTAAGGGAAAGATGTGGCTAAGAAATTCTATCAAGTTTTCTTGGTCTTGGTTGCTCTTCTCGGAGAGGTCGATCCATTACATTGATGCCTTCATTCCTCTGCTTCAGGTCATCACGAGGAAGTCGTCATATTTTTCTTCGGGAACTCCAACGTACTTACGAATACACTACTAGGAAAAGGGCTACTAATGGCGCACCAGTTTTGCCTACTAATGGCGCATCACTGGTGCGCCATTAGTATCATGCCACTAGTATTTTTTACTAATGGCGCACCACTGGTGCGCCATTAGTATAGGCCACGGTGCGCCATTAGTATAGGCCACTGGTGCGCCATTAGTATAGGCCACGGTGCGCCATTAGTATTTTTGAATTTTGAAGGCGGGAAAATAGTAGTGGCGCACCGTCTAACCCCCACCGTGCGCCATTGCTATTTTTGAATTTTGAATTTGGATCTAGATCGTGATTTTTTTGCCCATTTTTTGCTCGTTTTTTTTGCTCTTTTTTGGCACGATATTATTTCAAATTTTGTTCTTGTTTTTGGATCTTGTATGTTCTTTTGCCGTGTTCTTTTGCCGGAGAGGAGTTCGCCGGAGAGGAGGAGGAGGAGGTCACCGGAGAGGTGCTCGCCTACATCGCCGAAGAGGAGGAGGAGAAGTTCGCTGGAGAGGAGGAGGAGGAGGTCGCCGGAGAGGAGTTCACCGGAGCATCGGAGAGGAGGAAGGAGAAACCATGAGGGGATGGGAGGAGAGGAGGGAGGAGGAGCTCACCGGAGAGGAGGGAGGAGGAGCTCACCGAAGAGGAGGGAGGAGAAACCATGAGGGGAGGGGAGGGGAAGAGAGGAGGGAGGAGGAGGTCTCCGGAGAGGAGGAGGAGGAGGCCGCCGGAGAGGAGGAGGAGGAGGAGGTCGCCGGAGAGGAGGAGGAGGTCGCCAGAGAGGAGGAGGAGGAGGTCGCCGGAGAGGAGGAGGGTAGTATGGTGGAGGAGAGAAGGGAAGATGGAGTGGAGGAGAGGAGGAGATGGAGTGGAGGAGAGGTGGAGTGGAGGAGAAGAATGAAGAGGTAAGGAGGAGTGGAGGAGAGGAGGAGATGGAGTGGAGGAGGTGCGCCCAGCCATATATACGACATAGTAATGGCGCACCGTGGGCAGGTGCGCCATTACTATCTTTTTTTTATTTTTTTTATTTTTTTTAATTTTGAAGGCGGGAAGATACTAATGGCGCACCATGGGCATGTGCGCCATTAGTAACTTTTTATTTTTATTTTTTGACTTATTTTGAATTTTGAAGGCGGGAAGATACTAATGGCGCACCATGGGCAGGTGCGCCATTAGTACGTTTGAATTTTTTCGAAATTTTTTGCCTCTCCAGATCTTAAAAGCCCCGTATCTTTTTTCCTGTTAGGTTTTTGAGGATTTTGAAAATGTTTAACGGGGTTCCCCCAGTTAAATTCAGATGTAACTTTTCGAGTAGATGATTTTTCATATAAAAAACTTTTTCATCCGAGTTCGTACGCAAAAGTTATGCCCATTTTTACAAATTCTCGAGAGATTTTGCAAAAAAGTCGAAAATTCATGTTTGTAAATTTTGCTAACAACTAGACCACATATCACATGGGAATCTTATTTTCTTTTATTTTTTTGACATTTCTATCATTTTCTTTTATTTATTTTTGAAACTGAAAAGGCGGTCCACCGGGGGGGGGGTGCATTCGGGCGAATGTTTGGGCCAAGTTGCTAATGGTGCACCGTGGCATGGTGCGCCATTACTTGTTTAACTAGTAATGGCGCACTAACACATGTTGTGCCATTAGTATATAGTAATGACGCATCACATGTCTGGTGCGCCATTAGTGTCAATTCCATCTATAGCCCTTTTCCTAGTAGTGATAGGTAGGGGCAGCTCGGCTACGACAGCATGCTTACGAGGGAAACAATCTGGGGTTAACCATGAATGAGCATAAGATTATCTCTCGAGTTGAACATATAATATACATCGAGAGTACGATACGAAGGTACAATGAGAGGGTCCAAGCGGATAGATAGCTGCTCAAAGTCGGAACCAAAGTGAGAAAGGGGTTCAGAGCGGCGAGAGTAAGCATTGCGTCTGATTCCAGAATAGAGCAGTAGGAAGATGGCTCGCAAATTACCTACGAAGCCAAGCATAAGGGATAACTTTGAAGCAGGGAAGTACAAGAGAGTCAGGTTTCAATCCTGTGGAACTGTGGGTTATGGGCCCACCATGTGGGTAAAGTAGGAGGGCACTGACATCTTGCACGGTCATGATAGAAAGGCATCATGATAGCCAGGCATGTCAGAGAAGATACTGTCGGTTATGTTGGCAACAACGTTGGTACCAAGGGCGAGGGACGAAGAGAACCATTTTCCTGCTCGTTGTATGAGGCGGACCAATAGGCAAGGTTCTCGTCCATCAGTGGCTACCAAAATGTCATCAACAATACTAACAGGGTCTTGCTGACAGAATTGTACAACGAGGTGTTTACATAAGCAGGAGAATATTACTGCTTAGATCATATAGATCACAAGAAAGGTTAAACCAAACAATGGAAAAAAGGGAAATATGATTATCAGATTAAACAGAACAATGGAAAGGAAAATGTGTTAAAACACATATTCCAGTGGTATATCATTCCCAAAGACAAACAGAGCATGATATCCATGACAGGATATAATGTAGAAACTCGTTAGGTAGGGGGGGGGGAATTCTCATGACATTACCCATACAGCGGTGTTTGGATAATTGAGCAAGAAACATTTAGCATTGAGCTTCAAATGTTCCTGTTGAAAATCGGCGTACCATAGACATGCTTCAAGATAGCATTGACATGGTCAACAGGTGAAGATCAGACTTTGGAAACAAAAAGGATCCATCAGGAACAACATATAGAATAAGTCTTACAATTTCCTCTTGGAAGAATGGTTGACATTTCTGAAAGGAAGAACAATAACAATAGGCCCTCCAACCAGGTGTGCTAGGCATGACCTCACCTTACCGATATATAAGTACCAATGTAATAACTCTTGGAAATATGTTCCAACCATCATATCTAACCGAGATTCAGATCTGATTGGTGCCAGGATGCCTCAGACTCAGGATGCCTGAGAAGAAAAGGTTCAACACAATTGACGAGACGACATTGTAAGATTCTTGGGAATGTACTATGGAAGCGAGTTCCAAAACAAGAGTTCATCATTAAAACCAAGGGGAGGATGAAGAGGTGGCTGATGAACTCAGCAACAATTCATTGAGATTTTCAAAAGATGGATTTCCACACTTATGTGAACAAGGAGATAACATTTGTCGGATCAAATGATATAAGGATGTATGCTCGAGGAAAACATACACAATTAAGCATTGGTTGAAAAGTGCCCCCAAAATATGGTTTTAGGTAGCATGATCAATGTTAGAAAGGTGATTCAACAACCCATAGTCTAAGAATGAAATATCGACCATTTACTTGAAAGCAATAGGATGCTAGAGACACGAACAAGTTTGTGTTGAACGGAAGGCAATAAAGTGGTCGATGATAACACAAATCATCGTGGTCAAGGAGGGTACTTCTCATCATGAATTCAATTGATATCTTGGAAGGGGACAAAATGTTGATGATGATCACGACACATTTGTCGAGAGGTTTCAATAAGATGTAACCGATCGGCGATGACATCAAGGCAACGGAATGATGAAGCAAAAGGTTACTGAAACCATGGGTACGACAGAAACTTGAAATCAAGCTTGTCATTCAAGGAAAATTGTTATGACGAGGAAGATCGACGTAAGATTAGCTCACCTCGAAATGTTTGCTCTAGAAAGAAGGACCAGATAGCACAGTTAAAATTGGCATGACAAGGATATAGCCAAGCAGGCTAGGAATGACGTGATCGAGTTCAAACTCGTAAGTCACGAAGGTTACCAAGATTTGCTTAATTGCGGTGCGGACTTTAGTCAGTTATCAGTGTCTTTGAGTGTTTAATAACTTAGAGCCCGTGAAAAATTGGAATCAGTGAGAATGTAGCACTTGATGAAGAACTCATAAGAAGTAGTCAGTTCCATGATAATCTCGAGATACTATGGGGGTAATACTCGATGACAGATCATATTAGAGGTTGGACTAGGGTAATGCTCTGCAGAAGTCAAGTGCTCAAATTTGCGCGAGAAATGGAATCAAGGAGAAACATGGTCTTAACCATGTCCACAGATATAAGATGAACTTATAACAAGGGGATAATTATTTTAAGAGAAGCTTCCATGATAAGGTATACATCGTTTCCATGGGCATGAACACATGGTTCAAGGTCGACTCCCACTTCTCCAATGCATAACCTTTCATTCACTTCTCATTTTCGAAGGAGTTGCATTGTTGAAATTTTATCTGGCGAAGCACCAGGAGAGTATGACTCGTGAAAACTTTCGGGTTCACATGGTTTTAGAGAAGGTATAGGTTCAACCCATCGGGGCATCTTAGAAACATATACCACAAGCTTCAAGAGTAAATATCACCAGCTTGAAAGTAAAGCATGGTTGACAAAGTAGAGGATACAATTTACCAAAAGCATTATGTATACGAGGAAAGGCTCACAAGGTTATTGAATAAGGAGGACACTGTCGAATAATAATCCAATAAAGGATCTGACGGTCCATAGCGGAGCTGATGTGAGCATCGGCACACAATCAGTTCAAGAAAGGATGCAAGGGCATCAGATTATAGAACACCTGAATGATTCGATGCTTAGATATCAAAGGAATTATGATTTACAAATAGAAGGATCAGAAGGAGACACTTCTATCAAGGGTGGATAAGTTCAATAGACCTAAGGGTACAATTGACGGCAAACAGATTGGTCGAGAACAAGCTCATGTTCAAAAATGACGTCTGAGTTAGAAAGATAATTTGAAAGGATCAACTGATGATTGAGTGCATTCGCACTCATGCCAAATCAATAGGATCAAAATAACGGTGTCTAAGGATACTGACGAATATTGCCAGACATATGGAAAGCATCCATAATGCAAGCAGACAAGTATTGCAGAGCAATAAGCTATTAAGGATTTTTGGAGGATCGAATACTATTTCAAGACCATTGTGAAACACATGAACAACTGGGGAATAAGCGGATACTCGATAAGTGCGAGGATTATCCCTAGGGGTATTCAGGTGACAAGGAATAGCAAGGCAGTAAGCTTAGAGCATTATCGAAACAACGATGAGTATTTCGTGGTATCTTGGAATAACAAGACCAACTGGGATGAATGTAAGAATAACAACTGCAAGTAGTTACCCATAAGGGTTGACGGTGGAAGGGGAATTGCAAACACGATGAACACAAGTTCTCGGGTTAACAGCGGAGAGTATCTTCAGGGTCTTCACGTGCAGTAGATGATCATCAATAATAAGGGGCTCTTTGGGTGAAAGTGATAACAAGATCCTAATGTTAGATTTAGCAAAATTCATTTAACCTGAATAGAAGAGAGTTTAGAGTCCCAGAGTAAGGATCGAGGAGTAAAAGACCCTAATACCACCCAGATGGCAACGTGGGCCCGTAAGGCACACCGCCATGTTAGTATAAGTTTTTGAAATGTCTAGACTCAACTTCGGCCAAGGAGTACGGAAGGGGGATTCCTGCCTGGGGCCTCACGGGAAGATATCACAACACAATCATACACTAATCATACACGCAAATGTGTACGATCAAGATCAGGGACTCACGGGAAGATATCACAACAGAATTCTACAAATAAAACAAGTCATACAAACATCATATTACAAGCCAGGGGCCTCGAGGGCTCGAATACAAGAACTCGATCATAGACGAGTCAGCGGAAGCAACAATATCTGAGTACAGACATAAGTTAAACAAGTTTGCCTTAAGAAGGCTAGCACAAACTGGGATACAGATCGAAAGAGGCGCAGGCCTCCCGCCTGGGATCCTCCTAAACTACTCCTGGTCGTCGTCAGCGGGCTGCGCGTAGTAGTAGGCACCTCCCGAGTAGTAGTAGTCGTCATCGACGGTGGCGTCTGGCTCCTGGGCTCCAACGTCTGGTCGCAGCAATCAGGTATAGAAAAGGGGAAAAGAGGGAGCAAAGCAACCGTGAGTACTCATCCAAAGTACTCACAAGCAAGGAGCTACACTACATATGTATGCATTGGTATCAAAAGGAATAAGTGTATCTTATGTGGGCTGAACTGCAGAATGCTGGAATAAGAGGGGATAGCTAGTCCTTTCGAAGACTAGGCTTCTGGTAACCTCCATCGTGCAGCAGGAGAAGAGAGTAGATGGTAAGTTCACCAAGTAGCATCGTGTAGCATAAACCTAACCGGAGGTCCTCTCCTTGTCGCCCTGTGAGAGAGCGACCACCGGTTGTATCTGGCACTTGGAAGGGTGTGTTTTATTAAGTATCCGGTTCTAGTTGTCATTAGGTCAAGGTCCAACTCCAAGTCGTCCTTAGATCACGGCTATTCGAATAGATTAACTTCCCTACAGGGGTGCACCACATTTCCCAACACGTTCGATCCCCTTTGTCCGGACACACTTTTCGGGGTCATGCCCGGCCTCGGAAGATCAACACGTCGCAGCCCTACCTAGGCACAACAGAGAGGTCAGCACGCCGGTCTAAATCTATGGCGCAGGGGAATGTGCCCATCGTCCATTGCACACCTACACGTTGCGTACGCGGCCGGAGAGTAGACCTAGCAACCTCCATTACAAAGGAAGTTGCGTTACGCGGTCCAACCCGGCGCGCACCGCTCAGTCGCTGACGTCACGAAGGCTTCGGCTGATACCACGACGTCGAGTGCCCATAACTGTCCCCGCGTAGATGGTTAGCGCGTATAGGCCAGTAGCCAGACTCAGATCAAATACCAATATCTCGTTAAGCGTGTTATTTTGATATAACCACGGACGCCGACCAGGGCCAGGCCCACCTCTCTCCTAGGTGGTCTCAACCTGCCCTGTCGCTCCGCCACAAAGTAACAGTCGGGGGCCGTTGGGAACCCAGGCCCACCACTACCTGGGTGGAACCACCTTCCCCTTCAGCCCCCATCTTCGAACAGTATCATAGGTAATGTAACAATGTAAAGTATATAGTATATGCCCGTGATCACCTCCCGAAGTGATCACGGCCCAGTAGTATAGCATGGCAGACGGACAAGAGTGTAGGGCCACTGATGGAACACTAGCATCCTATACTAAGCGGTAGGATAGTAGGTAAAGGTAACAACAGTAGTAGCAAGGATAGGCTATGCAGCAGTATAGGATTAACTGAAAGCAGTAACATGCTACACTACTCTAATGCAAGCAGTATAGAGAAGAATAGGCGATATCTGGTGATCAAGGGGGGGGGCTTGCCTGGTTGCTCTGGCAAGGAGGGGCCATCAACACCGTAGTCGTACTGGGGGTCTCCGGCAGTCTCGAGGTCTACCGGAAAGAAGTAACGGAGGGGGAACACAATAAATAACAGAGCAATCAATGTAACAAAAAGCAAGATGCGGCATTACGTTGTGCTAGGGGTGGCCTGACGCGGTACGAGGTGATCCCGGTGAAGGGGGAAACATCCGGGAAAATATCCCCGGTGTTTCGTGTTTTCGGACAGATGAACCGGAGGGGGAAAGTTGCATGTTCGCTATGCTAGGGATGCATGGTGGGCGAACGGGCTGCGTATCCGGATTTGTCTCGTCGTTCTAGGCCACTTTCATGTTGAAAGTTTTCCCATCCGAGCTACGGTTTATTTATATTTATTTTAAAAGGATTTTATCATTATCTAGAATTAACAGAATTAATTTAATCCTAAAATGCATTTATGTCGTCAGCATGATGTCAGCATGACGTCAGCGGTCAAACGTGGACTTTGACTAGTCAACAGACCTCTGGGTCCCACATGTCATTTACACAGGTTAACTAAACCGAGTTAATTAGACTAACTAAGTGATTAGGCTAATTTATTTTAATTACATTAGTTAAACATGATCAATTAACTTAATTAAATCATTAGTTAATTAATTAATAACTAATTAATTTTATTAATTCATTTTTATTATTTTTCATATAAACTCGTTCTGGGGGTGGGCTCTTTTTGTCATTGGCCCTGGGGCCAGCCGAGGCGGGTGCGGTTTAGCGGGCGTGTGCGGGGCAAAGCCCGCCCGGGCGCAGTGGATGGCCGCGGGGCGAGGGCGGTCGCCGGTGGGGCGCAGGACGGCGGCGAGCCAGGTGCGGGGCGCGGCACCACGGGGCAGAGGCCGAGCCCTAGGGGAGCCGGTCGCGGAGCGGCGGAGGCGAAGCAGGGGCGGCCGCGGCGGCTCGGTAATGGAGGCGGGGTGGTTGGGGGTCATGGCGGCGGAGAACGCCGGCAGGCGAGCAGCGGTAGGCGGCGGGGGAGGCACGGTGGAACGGGGGGGCAACGGAACGGCGCGGGCGCGCGCTCTAGCAGCAGGGAGGCAGCGACGCGAGGCGCAGGGTGTCGGGGCAGGCACGCGCGGCCATGGCAGCCGGCACGAGCGGGAGAAGGCCGCGGCGGCGCGCTTGTGCGTGCACAGCCGAGAGGGAGGTGGAGGAGCAGCATGGGGACCGGGCGCGGTGAGCGCGACGAGGCGCGCAGGCGCGAGGCGGGAGGCCGTGCATGGACGAGGCACACAGGGGCCGATGTGGTGCCGGCCAGAGCGCGTGGGCATCGGCGGGTGGCCGTGGACGCGCAGCGACGGGCGTGGCGAGTGCGGGCGAAGGCGACGAATGGCAACGAGGGAGGAACGGGGATCGAGAGGCGCGCTCACCCCCGTTGCAGTGGAACACCGGCGAGGCGCGAGGGAGTCCGTCGGGGAAGGAGCGAAGAGGCGGCGTCAAGGTGGTTCCAAGGACGGCGAGCGGCGGCGGTGTTGGTGCGGATCCGACGAAGGCGCGTCGGCGGGGCGGCGCCGGTGATGCATCGAGGAGTGGGAGGAGGACGAGCGGTGGAGTCGGGGAGACGGCGCCGACGACAGCTAGTAGCGGGGCGGCTCCGACGGGTGTTCCGGGCGGCGACGTAGCTACGGGGGCGACGAGTGGTGGCGTCTGGGTTGGTTACCCCCGATCCAGATCGGGGGGAAGGGAGGAGTGGACCGTGGGGGGGAGTGGGGATCGTGCATTGGGGCTAGGTCACGGTGGGGGGGGGGGATTAAGCAGGGGGAGCCAGCTGGGCCGGCCTGGTCGATGGGGCCAACTGGGCCACGAGGCCCAGTGGGGAAAGAAGGGTCGGCCTTGCCTTTCTATTTGTTTTTCTTAACTTTACTTTCTGTTTTCTAATTTTATTCCTTTTAGTTATTTCTGTTTTATTTTAGTTCTTTAATAGTTATAGTTTTATATAATAAGTTAAAGCCCACACCTAAATTGGAATTGTAAAAAGTTCTTAGTGACTAAATAAACTAGTTTAATATTTGTTTAGTATTTAAAAGCATTTAAATAATTGTTTTGCCGTTGTTTTACCAACTAGAGTGCATTTAAATATTTTACTTAATTATGGGTTCTTCACTGTAATTACCTATGAAATATTTGTCACAACCCGAACATTTTGGTTTTAACATTTGAAAACTTTTGTTCTGTCCTTTAATTAAATTTTGAATTTGTTTCGGTTTTGAACTATCGCTAGTTTATTATCAGTAACCGAGGTGACGTGGTAGCATTAGCGGGGGATCACTGTAGCTTGATTACCCGGGCGTCACATGGACTTAGAGGATTTTACCACTGCTTGCAAACTTCCACAATCGGTAGTGTTAGGGAACCTCACAAATCTGAATTTAGAGATTTTCTTGCTAGTATAACTGTGGGGGAATCTAGAGATATAACACAAGCTGCCATAGGGAGCATTCACTTTCCTGCTATACATTATTTTGCTCTCTAATACGTCTCCAACGTATCTATAATTTTTGATTGCTCCATGCTATATAATCTACTATTTTAGACATTATTGGGCTTTATTATCCACTTTTATATTATTTTTGGGACTAACCTATTAACCGGAGGCCCAGCCCAGAATTGTTGTTTTTTGCCTGTTTTAGGGTTTCGAAGAAAAGGAATATCAAACGGAGTCCAAACGGAATGAAACCTTCGGGAACGTGATTTTCTCATCGAATACAACTCAGGAGACTTGGACCCTACGTCAAGACACGTAACAGGAGGCCACGATGGAGGGGGGCAAGCCTACCCCCCAGGCACGCCGTCCACCCTCGTGGGCCCCCTGTTGCTCCACCCATGTACTTCTTCCTCCTATATATACCCACGTACCCCCAAACGATCAGATACGGAGCCAAAACCCTAATTCCACCGCCGCAACTTTCTGTATCCACGAGATCCCATCTTAGGGCCTATTCCGGAGCTCCACCGGAGGGGGCATCGATCACGGAGGGCTTCTAAATCAACACCATAGCCTCTCCGATGAAGTGTGAGTAGTTTACCTCACACCTACGGGTCCATAGTTAGTAGCTAGATGGCTTCTTCTCTCTTTTTGGATCTCACTACAATGTTCTCCCCCTCTCTTGTGGAGATCTATTCGATGTAATCTTCTTTTTGCGGTGTGTTTGTTGAGAACGATGAATTGTGGGTTTATGATCAAGTCTATCTATGAATAATATTTGAATCTTCTCTGAATTCTTTTATGTATAATTGTTTATCTTTGCAAGTCTCTTCGAATTATCAGTTTGGTTTGGCCTACTAGATTGATCTTTCTTGAAATGGGAGAAGTGCTTAGCTTTGGGTTCAATCTTGCGGTGTCCTTTCCCGGTGACAGTAAGGGCAGCAAGGCACGTATTGTATTGTTGCCATCGAGGATAAAAAGATGGGGTTTTCTTCATATTGCATGAGTCTATCCCTCTACATCGTGTCATCTTGCTTAAGGCGTTACTCTGTTTTTTACTTAATACTCTAGATGCATGCTGGATAGCGGTCGATGAGTGGAGTAATAGTAGTAGATGAAGTCAGGAGTCGGTCTACTTGTCTCGGACGTGATCCCTATATACATGATCATACCTAGATATTCTCATAACTATGCTCAATTCTGTCAATTGCTCAACAGTAATTTGTTCGCCCACCATAGAATACTTATGCTCTCGAGAGAAGCCACTAGTGAAACCTATGGCCCCCGGGTCTATCTTTATCATATCAATCTCCTACTACTTAGTTATTTACTTTGCCTTTACTTTACTTTGCATATTTATCATAAAAATACCAAAAATATTATCTTATCATATCTATCAGATCTCACTCTCGTAAGTGGCCCTATAGGGATTGACAACCCCTATTTGCATTGGTTGCGAGGATTTATTTGTTTTGTGCAGGTGCGAGGGACTCGCGCGTAGCCTCCTACTGGATTGCTACCTTGATTCTCAAAAATTGAGGGAAATACTTACGATACTTTGCTTCACCATCCCTTCCTCTTTGGGGAAAACCAACACAGTGCTAAAAGAGGTAGCAAGAAGGATTTCTGGCACCGTTGCTGGGGAGGTCTATGCAAAAGTCAACATACCAAGTACCCATCACATACCCTTATCTCCCGAATTACATTATTTTCCATTTCCCTCTCGTTTTCCTCTCCCCCCACTTCACACTTGCCATTTTATTTGCCCTCTCTCTCTATCCTCCCTCTCTTTCTCTATTCGCCTCTTTTTGCCCCCTTGCTTTTTGTTTGCTTGTGTGTTAGTTTGCTTGCTTGTCATGATGGCTCAAGATAATACTAAATTGTGTGACTTCACCAATACCAACAACAATGATTTTATTATCACTCCGATTGCTCCTCTTACCGATGCTGAATCTTGTGAAATTAATGCTGCTTTGCTGAATCTTGTCATGAAAGATCCGTTCTCCGGCCTTCCTAGTGAAGATGCCGCTACCCATCATAATAGCTTCGTTGATTTATGCGACATGCAAAAGAAGAAAGATGTGGATAATGATATTGTTAAATTGAAGCTATTTCCTTTTTCGCTTAGAGATCGTGCTAAAGCTTGGTTTTCGTCTTTTCCTAAAAATAGTATTAATTCATGGAACAAGTGCAAAGATGCTTTTATCTCTAAGTATTTTCCTCCCGCTAAGATCATCTCTCTTAGAAACGATATTATGAATTTTAAGCAACTTGATCATGAACATGTTGCACAAGCTTGGGAGAGAATGAAATTAATGATACGTAATTGCCCTACTCATGGTTTAAATTTATGGATGATTATACAAAAAAATTATGCCGGATTGAATTTTGCTTCTAGAAATCCTTTAGATTCGGCCGCGGGAGGCACTTTTATGAAATCACTTTAGGAGAAGCTACTAAACTCCTAGATAATATTATGGTTAATTATTCTCAATGGCATACTGAAAGATCTACTAATAAAAAGGTGCATGCGATAGAACAAATTAATGTTTTGAGTGGGAAGATGGATGAAATTATGAAATTATTTGCTAATAAGAGTGTTTCTTCTGATCCTAAGGGTATGCCCTTGTCTACTTTGGTTGAGAATCATAATGAATCTATGGATGTGAATTTTGTTGGTAGGAACAATTTTGGTAATAACGCGTATAGAGGAAATTTCAATCCTAGGCCTTATCCTAGTAATCCCTCTAATAATTATGGTAATTCCTACAACAATTCTTATGGAAATTATAATAAGATTCCCTCTGATTTTGATTCTAATATTAAAGAATTTATTACTTCGCAAAAGAATTTTAATGTTATGATTGAAGAAAAATTGCTTAAGATTGATGATTTGGCTAGGAACGTTGATAGAATTGCCCCTGATGTTGATTCTTTGAAACTTAGATCTATTCCACATAAGCATGATATCAATGAGTCTCTCAAAGCCATGAGAATTTCTATTGATGAGTGCAAATAAAGAACTACTAGGATGCGTGCTAAGAAAGATGCCTTTATAAAAGCGTGTTCTTCTAGTTCCTATGAAAATAATGATGAAGATCTAAAAGTTATTGATGTGGGCCCTATTAAATCTTTGTTTTGCAATATGAATCTTGATAATGATGGGACTGAATATGATCCACCTTTACCTAGAAGGCGTTCCAAGAATTCTGAATCTTTTGATCTTGATGCTAAATTTGATAAAAGTGGGATTGAAGAAATTAAAACCCTAGATGTTGCTAAACCCACTATTATGGATTTCAAGGAATTTAACTATGAAAATTGCTCTTTGATTGATTGTATTTCCTTGTTGCAATCCGTGCTAAATTCTCCTCAAGCTTATAGTCAAAATAAAGCGTTTACTAAACATATCGTTGATGCCTTGATGCAATCTTATGAAGAAAAACTTGAATTGGAAGTTTCTATCCCTAGAAAACTTTATGATGAGTGGGAACCAACTATTAAAATTAAAATTAAAGATCATGAATGCTATGCTTTATGTGATTTGGGTGCTAGTGTTTCCACGATTCCAAAGACTTTGTGTGATTTGTTAGGTTTCCGTGATTTTGATGATTGCTCTCTAAACTTGCACCTTGCGGATTCCACCATTAAGAAACCTATGGGAAGAATTAATGATTTTCTTATTGTTGAAAATAGGAATTATGTGCCCGTAGATTTTATTGTTCTTGACATAGATTGCAATCCTTCATGTCCTATTATTCTTGGTAGACCTTTCCTTAGAACGATTGGTGCAATTATTGATATGAAGGAAGGAAATATTAGATTGCAATTTCCATTAAGGAAAGGCATGGAACACTTTCCTAGAAAGAAAATTAAATTACCATATGAATCTATTATGAGAGCCACTTATGGATTGCCTACCAAAGATGGCAATACCTAGATCTATTCTTGCTTGTTATGCCTAGCTAGGGGCGTTAAACGATAGCGCTTATTGGGCGGCAACCCAATTTTATTTTTATTCCTTGATTTTTGCTCCTGTTTAGTAATAAATAAATTATCTAGCTTCTGATTTGGTTGTGTTTTTGTGTTTAATTAGTGTTTGTGCCAAGTAGAACCATTGGGAAGACTTGGGGAAAGTCTTGTTGAACTTGCTGTAAAAAACAGAAACTTTAGCGCTCACGAGGACTGCTGTAAGTTTTATTTGGAAAGTTCTATTTAGTTAATTCTTTTTACAGTGATTAATAGATAAATTACTCACGGCCAGCAGTTTATTTTAGAATTTTTGGGGTTCCAGATCTTGCGCTAGCTACAGATTACTACAGACTGTTCTGTTTTTGACAGATTCTGTTTTTCGTGTGTTGTTTGCTTATTTTGATGAATCTATGGCTAGTAAAATAGTTTATAAACCATAGAGAAGTTGGAATACAGTAGGTATAACACCCATATAAATAAATAATGAGTTCATTACAGTACCTTGAAGTGGTCTTTTGTTTTCTTTCGCTAACGGAGCTCACGAGATTTTCTACTTTAAGTTTTGTGTTGTGAAGTTTTCAAGTTTTGGGTAAAGATTTGATGGATTATGGAACAAGGAGTGGCAAGAGCCTAAGCTTGGGGATGCCCATGGAACCCCCAAGATAATCTAAGGACACCTAAAAGCCAAAGCTTGGGGATGCCCCGGAAGGCATCCCCTCTTTCGTCTACTTCTATCGGTAACTTTACTTGGAGCTATATTTTTATTTACCACATGATATGTGTTTTGCTTGGAGCGTCTTGTATGATTGAGTCTTTGCTTGATAAGTTTACCACAATCATCCTTGCTGTACACACCTTTTGAGAGATCCATACATGATTTGGAATTTGTTAGATTACTCTATGTGCTTCGCTTATATCTTTTGAGTTATATAATTTTGCTCTAGTGCTTCACTTATATCTTTTAGAGCACGGTGGTGGATTTGTTTTATAGAAACTATTGATCTCTCATGCTTCACTTAGATTATAATGAGAGTCTTAATAGCATGATAGTTTGCTTAAAATCCTAATATGCTTGGTATGCAAGATTAATAATAAAACTTTCTTATGAGTGTGTTGAATACTATGATAAGTTTGATACTTGAGATATGAAGATGGTGATATTAAAGTCATGCTAGTTGAGTAGTTGTGAATTTGAGAAATACTTGTGTTAAAGCTTGTGATTCCTGTAGCATGCACGTATGGTGAACCGTTATGTGATGAAGTTGGAGCATGATTTATTTTTTGATTGCCTTCCTTATGAGTGGCGGTCGGGCACGAGCAATGGTCTTTTCCTACCAATCTATCCCCCTAGGAGCATGCGCGTAATACTTTGCTTTGATAACATGTAGATTTTTGCAATAAGTATATGAGTTCTTTATGACTAGTGTTGAGTCCATGGATTATACGCACTCTCACCCTTCCACCTTTGCTAGCCTCTCTAATACCATGCACCTTTCGCCGGTATCATACACCCACCATATACCTTCCTCAAAACAGCCACCATACCTACCTATTATTCCATTTCCATAGCCATTCCGAGATATATTGCCATGCAACTTTCCACCATTCCATTTATGACACACTCCATCATTGTCATATTGATTGGCATGATCATGTAGTTGACATAGTATTTGTGGCAAAGCCATCGTTCATAATTCTTTCATACATGTCACTCATGAATCATTGCATATCGCGGTACACCGCCGGAGGCATTCACATAGAGTCATATTTTGTTCTAAGTATCGAGTTGTAACTCTTGAGTTGTAAGAAAAATAAAAGTGTGATGATCATCATTATTAGAGCATTGTCCCAGTGAGGAAAGGATGATGGAGACTATGATTCCCCCACAAGTCGGGATGAGACTCCGAACGAAAAATAAAAAAGGAGAGAAAGAAAAGAGGCCATAAAAAAGAGAAAAGGCCCAAATAAAAAATAAAAAAATTAGAGAAAAATAGAGAAGGGACAATGTTACTATCCTTTTACCACACTTGTGCTTCAAAGTAGCACCATGATCTTCATAGTAGAGAGTCTCTCATGTTATCACTTTCATATACTAGTGGGAATTTTTCATTATAGAACTTGGCTTGTATATTCCAATGATGGGCTTCCTCAAATTGCCCTAGGTCTTCATGAGCAAGCAAGTTGGATGCACACCCACTTAGTTTCTTTTTGAGCTTTCATATACTTATAGCTCTAGTGGATCCGTTGCATGGCAATCCCTGCTCACTCACATTGATGTCTATTGATGGGCATCTCCATAGCCCGTTGATATGCCTAGTTGATGTGAGACTATCTTCTCCTTTTTATCTTCTCCACAACCACCACTCTATTCCACCTATAGTGCTATATCCATGGCTCACGCTCATGTATTGCGTGAAGATTGGAAAGGATTTAAGAATGTCAAAAGTATGAAACAATTGCTTGGCTTGTCATCGGGGTTGTGCATGATTTAAATATTTTGTGTGGTGAAGATAGAGCATAGCCAGACTATATGATTTTGTAGGGATAACTTTCTTTAGCCATGTTATTTTGAGAAGACATAATTGCTTTGTTAGTATGCTTGAAGTATTATTATTTTATGTCAATATGAACTTTTGTCTTGAATCTTTCGAATCTGAATATTCATACCACAATTAAGAAGAATTACATTAAAATTATGCCAAGTAGCACTCCGCATCAAAAAATTTGTTTTATCATTTACGTACTCGAGGACGAGCAGGAATTAACCTTGGGGATGCTTGATACGTCTCCAACGTATCTATAATTTTTGATTGCTCCATGCTATATTATCTACTGTTTTAGACATTATTGGGCTTTATTATCCACTTTAATATTATTTTTGGGACTAACCTATTAACCGGAGGCCCAACCCAGAATTGCTGTTTTTTTCCTGTTTTAGGGTTTCGAAGAAAAGGAATATCAAACGGAGTCCAAACGGAATGAAACCTTCGGGAACGTGATTTTCTCATCGAATACAACTCAGGAGACTTGGACCCTACGTCAAGACAGGTAACAGGAGGCCACGAGGTAGGGGGCGCGTCTACCCCCCCCCCCAGGCGCGCCCTCCACCCTCGTGGGCCCCTTATTGCTCCACCGACGTACTTCTTCCTCCTATATATACCCATGTACCCCCAAACGATCTAGATACGAAGCCAAAACCCTAATTCCATCGCCGCAACTTTCTGTATCCACGAGATCCCATCTTGGGGCCTGTTCCGGAGCTCCGCCGGAGGGGGCATCGATCACGGGGGTCTTCTACATCAACACCATAGCCTCTGCGATGAGGTGTGAGTAGTTTACCTCAGACCTACGGGTCCATAGTTAGTAGCTAGATGGATTCTTCTCTCTTTTTGGATCTAAATACAATGTTCTCCCTGTCGGTGTCAAAACCGGCGGATCTCAGGTAGGGGTCCCGAACTGTGCGTCTAAGGCAGATGGTAAGGGGAGGCAGGGGACACGATGTTTTACCCAGGTTCCGGCCCTCTTGATGGAGGTAACACCCTATGTCCTGCTTGATTTATTCTTGATGATATGAGTATTACAAGAGTTGATCTACCACGAGATCGGAGAGGCTAAACCCTAGAAGCTAGCCTATGGTATGATTGTATGTTCTCCTATGGACTAAAACCCTCCGGTTTATATAGACACCGAAGGGGGCTAGGGTTACACAAGGTCGGTTACAAAGGAGGAGATATACATATCCGTATTGCCTAGCTTGCCTTCCACGCCAAGTAGAGTCCCATTCGGACACGAGACGTAGTCTTCAATCTTGTATCTTCATAGTCCAACAGTCCAGCCAAAGGATATAGTCCGGCTGCCCGGAGACCCCCTAATCCAGGACTCCCTCAATAGCCTCTAAACCAGGCTTCAATGACGATGAGTCCGGCGCGCAGTATTGTCTTCGGCATTGCAAGGCGGGTTCCTCCTCCGAATACACCACGGAAGAATTTGAATACAAGGATAGTGTCCGACCCTGCAAAATAAGTTCCACATACCACCGTAGAGAGAATAATATTTCCACAAATCTAATCTGCTGACACGTTTTGGCAACATGACATTATGCCATGGCCCGGTGATTATTCGAACTGTTTCCTTCAACTAGCCCCGCACATAACGCGAGGCAGTTTCTTGACACGTCTTGTCAAAGCAGAGATTGTGTCCACCTTATCACGGGATTCTCATCAATACGGGCGTGGGTAACCCAACAGCGCCATCGATTACGGCGCTTGGGGGATAAGTGAGTTTTACCAGGCTAGTGGGGGCGCATAGTTTCGGCCACCCTTATAAAGGGACAAGGTTTAACCTTTTTCTACCCACGCCTTCTTCCTCGCTCATCCATATTTGCGCACTCGAGCTCCAACGCCCAAGTCCACATCCTTCCCCTCAACCTTCTCCAATCATGTCCGGAGCGGGAGGCAAATGGATGGCTTCCTCCGTTACGGAGGGACATATCAAGAAGCTGCGTGGAGCCGAATACTTATCCGCGAATATTGCGCATCGGCTGCCCGCTGCGGGGCAGATCATTCCTACCCCTGAACCTCACAAGAGGGTAGTTTTCCTCCACCACTTCCTCCGCGGACTGGGGTTTCCCCTCCATCCATTCGTCTGTGGTCTCATGTTCTACTACGGGCTGGACTTCCATGATTTGGCCCCGAACTTCATCCTCAACATTTCGGCGTTCATCGTCGTGTGTGAGGCTTTCCTCCGCATCCGGCCCCACTTCGGCCTGTGGTTAAAGACCTTCAATATGAAGCCGAAGGTGGTGGGAGGCCAACAAGCAGAATGCGGCAGAGCCATGGTGGGCAAGATGCCCAATGTTATATGGCTTGAAGGCTCCTTCGTGGAGACCATAAAGGGGTGGCAATCGGCATGGTTCTACATCACCGAGCCGCGCGACACCAACTGGGTGGCTGCCCCCGAGTTTCGATCCGGAATCCCCACGCGGCTCACCTCTTGGAAAGAGAAGGGCCTGTCCTGGGGTTCATCGGTGGAGCTGGACGGACTCCAGAAATGTATTCAGAATATGGCAGGCAAGAAGCTCAAGCTTGTCAACATAGTCCAGGTCGTGCTTATCCGCCGGATCCTCCCATGTCAACAACGGGATTTCAACTTGTGGGAGTTCGACCCGGCCCAGCACCAGACTCCGAGCGAGCTCTTCGACACGATGCACAAGGACGTCTGGAGGGTGTTGTTCAAGGGCGCTGAGGTCCCTCCCTCTCTCACCGAGGACCGCGGGCTAAGCGCGAAGCGCCTAGCGCATTCGGTGAGTTATATACATCTGGTAGGATATTTATTTCCCCTAGCTTAACCATGTGCGGGGTCTGATGTCCATGCCTTCAACAGGACGGGGTGGACACCTCGGGGCAAATTAACTGTCCGGCCCCTCTGCCCGAAGACACTTCGGACGCTCTCCTGACGGAGATGCTGACTCTGGCTCCTTACAAGGTGCCGGAGAAGACCAAGAAGGCCAAGGGAACCCGAAAGAGTTCCCGGTGCCAGGTGTTATCGGACTCATCGTCCGATAACTCCGCGACACACTCCTCCCTCGAAGACGAGGAGGAAGATGAAGATGCTCCCCCTCTAGTCGGGGGAGACAAGAAAAGGAAGGCCGCCCCAACCGGGGGGGTGAAGGGTACAAGAAGGGAAGGACTCTCCTTCTGGACTACTCCACCACCGCCACCGAAGGCGAAGACAAGTGGCTTCTCAGGGCCAAGCCCCTGGCGAAGTCGTAAGTACTAGGATGCCAGAGTAACTCATAGCATACCTTTGTCGCACTGCTTCTCCTAACGCCGAATTATGATTATGCAGACAGCCACGAGCCCGTATCGACGTATCTTCGTCGGACGGCTCCCTGGGCTCGTCGGATATGGATAGCGATCCACTTCCGACCGCCACCTCCCCTTGCCCTACGGACAATGCCGAGGTATTGTCTCAGGAGGCACCGGGTCGAGGGGAGACAGTCCCGGAGGTGCCTCAAGGTGACCTTCCGGATTCCGAGAGCAGAGGGAGCAAGGCCCCCGAGGGCTTCGAGTTCGGCCCTCAGCCGAACACCGTGCCGGAACCTCCAGTGGTTCCGGACTCAGGCAGGCGGCCTCCTTCCAGAAGGGGCAAGACGCATGTGACGGTGACCTCTGTCCATCCAGTGGCACCGGACAGTCTGCTGGGAGCGCTTTGCAGCGCTTCCATCGACGAAGAGCACCGCACTATTATGAGTGCGGTGATCCAGAAGGTTCAGTCCGCCAAGAGCGGATGGATTGAAGCATGTGCCAGCCTTCTAACAGGCTTTGAGGTAAGTATTTGAAATATAGGAAAAATATTACCGCATAGACAGTAGCCCCTGATGCTTTGTTCGGTGTTCACAAAGAAAAGCCGAACAGAGGATCAAACAATATCGCAGGAGTTTAATATAAGTATGTCTATATGCGTATGCAGGCTTCGCTGCTGGCCTCTACCGCACTGACTGCGAAGGTCGCCGCACTGAAGCAGGACCTCGAAGGGTCCAAGGAAGAGCTCGGCCTTGCCAAGAGGCAGCTCGAGGAGAACAAAGGTAAGTAGTACCTAGTCTATGGATATATAAAAAAGAATGCGATTGCAAAATGACAGGATCAACGTAAATTTGCCAGGGGCCACGACCGAGGTGGCGACCCTGAAGCAAGCGCTATCCGAGGACGAAAACAAGGCAGCCAAGGAGCACACCGAGCGGGTAAGGCAGGAGGCACGGGTGGGCAAGGTGCAGCAAGAGCTCCACGCTCTCGTGACGAAGCACGAGGCGTTGGAGCTTGACTTGAAGACGCGAGAGTCCGAGCTTGCCACGGCCCTTGAGAGTGCAAAGAGTGCCAAGGCCGAAGCCCAAAAGGCCCTCCAGGAGATTGATGCGATGAAGAAAATAGCGGCGGGTAAGGCATTCTATATGCAAAGCAAGCATGTGAAAGTAAATTACTTGTTACTTACCTGAATCCGGAGCTCTCCAGGAGCATTCGCAGATTTGCCCCGCAGCGTGTCGGATGCCGCACAGTTTTACCAGGCCGAGGAGGGAAGCTCAACGGAGAAGTTGTTCTGGTCTCAGTATACTGGGACCGAACACCCGATGCCTCTGAGCGACCAGCTGAAGCAACTGGTCGAGCTGCACAAGGCGGCCGAACAGGCCATGAAGGGCTTTATAGTCCGGATGTGGCCTGGCGACGCCCTTCCCAACAGCTACTTCGGCCTGGTGAGGCGGCTTGTGGATGCCTGCCCACGGCTGGAAGTCATCAAGCGGTCCGTCTGCATCGAAGGTGCACGCCGGGCTTTCGCCCGTGTGAAGGTGCAATGGGCCAAGATGGACGCCGTGAAGCTGATGAAGGAAGGGCCGCCGGCAGGGCAAGGAGCATCGCCACCCCGAGATGTACTATGAGGGTGTCCTGAAGGGTGCCCGTCTCGTAGCGGACGAGTGTACGAAAGATGTAATATTTGAGTAAACTCGCTCGTGTAATCCTGTATTATGAAAACTTGTTCATATGCGCTATGCAACGCTTGTTTGAATTTAAAATATTACCTTCTGTTCGGCTGTTTATCAAATCTGAGAGATGGCTAGTCGTCGGCTTCTGCCCCCACGCCACGAGTGCTGGGGTGTTCGGGATAAACCTGAGCACTCTTGTTCCCATTGTTGGGTCCTTCGAGGGAGGTGCTCAGCACAACGAACAAGGCAATCAGACTATAATGCGTTATCACTCTCACTTAGCCATAGAATTCTATAATTTTAAATTTCAGCGAAGCCCCTAGTATTCGGAAGGCCGAATTCGGGGCGCGATACACGCCTTAAGCCGTACAAGGCCGACTCCTTGCTCTAAGCAGCATAAGCCTTTAGGGACTCGAAACCTCTTGAACAGCGACCAGTCTCTCGCCTTATCATGACAGTCAGTTTTAGCTTTCTCTACTGAGGTGCTTAGCCCAGCAGAACCGGGGCACAATCGCAGTAGTTCTCCCAGTGCTACCTTAGCCGATATAGCGGAACGTAAGGTACCAAAACATGGGAGCCGGGCAAACCCAACTATTGACCCAAGACATGATTCGGAGCTGATGCATATAATGCTATAACTTCGGGGTGCCGCACTGTCGAAAGTGTTCGGACTTCTCACGTCGTATTATGGGGTATGCTTAAGCCCCTAGCGTATTGGCCGTACCAGAGTGTACGGGTGCTAGATGTCGTGAATGAACATATATATAAAAAGGAAGAATGCAATAATAGTCTTAATGCTATGCATTGTTTATTCAAAAAGGTGCGTTAAAGCAGAATGATACAAGTAGTGCGATAAGCAAAAAGTAGGACTGTTTGACATGTCCCTTCCAAGGGCAAGCTGAGGAATAGTATTAAAGCAAATATTTCACTCGTTATCGTAATCCACCTGGGAGTTCCGTGGTGTGACGTAGCTTTCTGCCTCCTTGGTTGCTGCATCATGTGTTCGGCAATCATGCTGCCGGACAGGGTTTCCAGAGATTAAAGTCCTGAAAGAGAAAAATAACAAAGCGGGAAGCCCCTAGTGCGGTTTAAGCCACGACTTGGGGCGTGCCGCAGTCGTGCCCCCCTCCCCGCTTGTGCCCATGGTATTTTTAATGCGTAATTATGTACGCGTGGCACGGATTTCGCCGTTTGGCTGGGACCGGGGTGGGGGCCGCATTGCTATGCGAGCTCGGAACGTGCCAGGAGGTCCTATTGCCGATTACTCCGGGCGCGCTTGAAGGTGTCCGGGTCCTTAATCGCCGAACTAGTGGATTGCCTTAAGAGGCTGCTTTGTGCTTCTGCTGCGAGGGCCGCAGTGTGCTCCTCCGTGCGGAGAGAGCGCTCTGTGTTTCCATTGACTGTGATGACCCCCGAGGTCCTGGCATCTTGAGCTTGAGATATGCATAATGCGGTACCGCATTGAATCTTGCGAAATGCGGTTCGCCCGAGCAGTGCATGGTAGCCACTGCGGAACGGGACTATGTCGAAGATTAACTCTTCGCTTCGGAAGTTATCCGGGGATCCGAAGACCACTTCCAGTGTGACTGAGCCTGTGCAATGGGCCTCTACACCTGGTATGACGCCTTTAAAGGTCGTTTTTGTGGGTTTGATCCTTGAGGGGTCTATACCCATTTTGCGCACTGTGTCCTGATAAAGCAGGTTCAGGCTGCTGCCGCCATCCATAAGGACTCGAGTGAGGTGAAATCCGTCAATGATTGGGTCTAGGACCAGTGCGGCGAATCCGCCATGACGGATACTAGTGGGGTGGTCCCTGCGATCGAAGGTGATCGGACAGGAGGACCATGGGTTGAACTTTGGGGCGACTGGCTCCAACGCATATACGTCCCTGAGCGCACGCTTCCGCTCCCTCTTGGGGATGTGGGTTGCGTATATCATGTTCACCGTCCGCACTTGTGGGGGGAACCTCTTCTGTCCTCCGGTGTTCGGCTGCCGGGGCTCCTCCTCGTCATCGCTATGTGACCCCTTATCTTTGTTTTCGGCATTTAACTTGCCGGCCTGCTTGAACACCCAACAATCCCTGTTGGTGTGGTTGGCTGGCTTGTCGGGGGTGCCGTGTATTTGACACGAGCGATCGAGTATACGGTCCAAACTGGACGGGCCCGGAGTGCTTCTTTTGAATGGCTTTTTCCGCTGACCGGGTTTAGAGCCTTTGAATCCGGCATTGACTGCCGTATCCTCGGTATTGTCGCTGTTAATGCGGCGCTTATGTTTGTTGCGACGTGACCTGCCATTGCCGTCCTTGGTATCCGAAGTACCATGGTTCTTTGATATGTTATTACTGCGAGCCAGCCAGCTGTCTTCTCCCGCACAAAAGCGGGTCATGAGTGTCGTGAGGGCTGCCATAGATTTCGGCTTTTCCTGACCAAGGTGCCGGGCTAGCCACTCGTCGCGGATGTTGTGCTTGAAAGCTGCTAGGGCCTCTGCATCCGGACAGTCGACGATTTGATTTTTCTTTGTTAGGAACCGTGTCCAGAATTGCCTGGCCGATTCCTCTGGCTGCTGAATTATGTGGCTCAAGTCATCGGCATCTGGTGGTCGCACGTAAGTGCCCTGAAAGTTGTCGAGGAATGCGGCTTCCAGATCTTCCCAACAGCCAATGGACTCTGCTGGCAAGCTGTTGAGCCAATGCCGAGCTGGTCCTTTGAGTTTGAGTGGGAGGTATTTGATGGCGTGTAGGTCATCACCGCGGGCCATGTGGATGTGCAGGAGGAAATCCTCGATCCATACCGCAGGATCTGTTGTGCCGTCGTATGATTCTATATTTACGGGTTTGAAACCCTCTGGGATTTGATGATCCATTACTTCGTCTGTGAAGCATAAGGGGTGTGCGGCGCCTCTGTACTGGGCTATATCGCGACGCAGCTCGAATGAGTCTTGCCCGCTGTGTTCGGCCCGGCCGGATTTACTTTTACTGTATCCGGCGTGACGATTATCGTCTCGCATAGTGGCGCGCCCTCGTGATCCGTAGATCGATCTTGCATGTTTTGCTTTGTCCTCCAATACGTCTCGCAGGTCTGGCGTATTTCCCCATGCCTGTTTATTTGAATGGCGTCGGGGTGCGGGCTGAGCTTTTGGCTGGAATGCCTCTCTATCGCGGCCACGAGGTGGCCGATCAGCCGCGTCATATGCGGTTTCCTTCCCTCCAGTCGGGGTAGCAACCTGCATTTTGGGTAACTCTTGGAGGGGCGTTCGAGTTTATATTCCTCGGCCGCGAGGACTTCAGTCCATCTGTCAGCTAGCAAATCTTGATCAGCTTGAAGCTGCTGCTTCTTTTCTTAAGGCTATTTGTCGTGGCTATAAGCCGGCGCTTGAAGCGCTCTTGTTCGACGGGATCCTCTGGCACGACGAATTCGTCATCGTCGAGGCTTGCCTCGTCTTCGGAGGGAGGCATGTAATTATCATCCTCCGCCTCTCCATCTGCCGCTCTCTCAGGAGGGCTGGCTCTCCATCCTCCTGCTCTAAATCTTGCTGGAGGGGATTGTTGCCATCTTCGGCACTGTCCGGAGTGCTATTATCTCCTGTGCCGGTATCACCACTTTTGCCTTGGCGGGACTTAGAGCGGCGCCGCTGACGCCGGCGCTTGGGTTGCTTCTTGGAGGGGTCATCCTCCGTTGTCTCGTCGCCATTGCCTTCTTTGGGTGTGTCCACCATGTATATATTGTATGATGAGATGGCTGTCCAGTGCCCTGTGGGCAGTGGTTCCTCTTCGTCTCCCGCATCATCGTCCATACCGTCGATGTCTTCGGAGTCGAAGTCGAGCATGTCGGTTAAGTCGTCGACAGTGGCTACTAAGTGGGTGGTGGGTGGGCGGCGAATTTCTTCGTCATCCGCATCCCAATCCTGCCGGACATAGTTCGGCCAGGACTCTCCTGACAAAGAGAGAGACCTTAGTGAATTCAGTATGTCGCTGAAGGGCGAGTGCCGAGAAATATCTGTGGCAGTGATCTCCATGATCGGCGCCCAATCGGATTCGGTTGGCAGGGGCACGATGGTTCAGAGATCGGAGGAGAGTCCGGCCATGTGGAGTCATGGGCCTCGCGAAGGATAAGGTTAGTGTTCGGTTCGATCTCCGTTGAGGCTGCTACCTCCGCGGCGGGGTCTAACCACCCTCCCTCGGATGGCGCAGTTGGCTCGAATTAAAGGTCGGAGCGGCTTGCAGGTACGGTCTCCCAGGACACTGTTCGGTGGCAGAGCTAAATCATGCCCATCATGACAATGCGTCGCACTCGCAGGGGCTCGAATCCATCGGAGATCAAGTCCCGCGGATATCGGCCTTTGTAGTTTAGGCTTCCAAACCTGACCTGATGGCCAGGGGCGTAGCTTTTCAATCTGCTCCGATGGCCAAGCGAATTGGCCCGCAGTGCAAAGCCGCCGAACACAAAGATCTGTCCGGGGAGAAAAGTCTCACCCTGGACTGCATCGCTATCGATGATAGTAGGAGCCATCAAGCCTAACGGCGACGACACAGAGGAACTCTCAATGAAAGCACCAATGTCGGTGTCAAAACCGGCGGATCTCGGGTAGGGGGTCCCGAACTGTGCGTCTAAGGCGGATGGTAACAGGAGGCAGGGGACACGATGTTTTACCCAGGTTCGGGCCCTCTTGATGGAGGTAAAACCCTACGTCCTGCTTGATTTATTCTTGATGATATGAGTATTACAAGAGTTGATCTACCACGAGATCGGAGAGGCTAAACCCTAGAAGCTAGCCTATGGTATGATTGTATGTTGTCCTACGGACTAAAACCCTCCGGTTTATATAGACACCGGAGGGGGCTAGGGTTACACAAGGTCGGTTACAAAGGAGGAGATATACATATCCGTATTGCCTAGCTTGCCTTCCACGCCAAGTAGAGTCCCATCCGGACACGAGACGAAGTCTTCAATTTAGTATCTTCATAGTCCAATAGTCCGGCTGTCCGGAGACCCCCTAATCCAGGACTCCCTCAGGGCCTGTTCCGGAGCTCTGCCGAAGGGGGCATCGATCACGGAGGGCTTCTACATCAACACCATAGCCTCTCCGATGAAGTGTGAGTAGTTTACTTCAGACCTACGGGTCCATAGTTAGTAGCTAGATGGCTTCTTCTCTCTTTTTGGATCTCAATACAATGTTCTCCCCTCTCTTGTGGAGATCTATTCGATGTAACCTTCTTTTGCGGTGTGTTTGTTGAGACCGATGAATTGTGGGTTTATGATCAAGTCTATCTATGAATAATATTTGAATCTTCTCTGAATTCTTTTATGTATGATTGGTTACTTTGCAAGTCTCTTCGAATTATCAGTTTGGTTTGGCCTACTAGATTGATCTTTCTTGCAATGGGAGAAGTGCTTAGCTTTGGGTTCAATCTTGCGGTGTCCTTTCCCGGTGACAGTAAGGTCAGCAAGGCATGTATTGTACTGTTGCCATCGAGGATAACAAGATGGGGTTTTCTTCATATTGCATGAGTCTATCCCTCTACATCATGTCATCTTGCTTAAGGCGTTACTCTGCTTTTACTTAATACTCTAGATGCATGCTGGATAGCAGTCGATGAGTGGAGTAATAGTAGTAGATGCAGTCAGGAGTCGGTCTACTTGTATCGAACGTGATGCCTATATACATGATCATACCTAGATATTCTCATAACTATGCTCAATTCTGTCAATTGCTTAACAGTAATTTCTTCACCCACCGTAGAATACTTATGCGCTCGAGAGAAGCCACTAGTGAAACCTATGGCCCCCGGGTCTATCTTTATCATATCAATCTCCTACTACTTAGTTATTTACTTTGCTATTTACTTTGCCTTTACTTTACTTTGCATATTTATCATAAAAATACCAAAAATATTATCTTATCATATCTATCAGATCTCACTCTCGTAAGTGGCCCTATAGGGATTGACAACCCCTATTTGCGTTGGTTGCGAGGATTTATTTGTTTTGTGCATGTGCGAGGGACTCGCGCATAGCCTCCTACTGGATTGATACCTTGGTTCTCAAAAACTGAGGGAAATACTTATGCTACTTTGCTGCATCATCCCTTCCTCTTCGGGGAAACCAACGCAGTGCTAAAAGAGGTAGCACGCTCTTCTAGGTAGATGCATTAATGGTAAAGATGAGGCATGTCACATGTGTGGGCCTGACCTCAGTATTCTTAGGAGTGCTGTGTTAGGAGATAAATATTATAATTTGGGAGCCATTGTTGCACGTAGGTTGCATCTTAATAGATTTAATGGATATTTATTTGGTGGAATTTATGCAACCGCATAGCTAATTTTCTTGGTATAGCCATATGTGAAGATGATATTGAGTTGCCCCCTGCTTATTTGGATTATGATGCTATGTTTCACCACCAGTTTGTCGAGAGGAATGAATCACCTCTCCAGTATCGCTTAATCTTTGACAGACGTCGTGTTGTCCGTATTACTCTCCCTGCTCCTGCCTTCTTTGATTATCGGGCAAAAGGAAGATATGTTATTACCAGAGAGGAGGTAGATGAGTACGAGAGGAGGGCGGAGGCCGCTCGTCGCCATGCTGCAGCTCAGGAGGCGATTGCCGCTGCATCTCAATACGACCCCAACTATTATTATGGATATCCGCCAGGCCAGCCGTGGCCATAGACCAACTTAGGCCAAAAGCCTAAGCTTGGGGGAGTACGTATTTCCCACCGACATTACATTCATGTTCACACACTCATTGCTAGATGTCGGTGCCCATACTTTTTCATTGTATCATCCATGCTAGTTTATTTTCCTTTTTATGCTTTCTTCTTGTGTGTTTAATAAAACCTTAAGAAAAACAAAAAAAATTAGTTGTAGCTTTTAATTAGTTTACTTTCCATGCTTGTAGTAGTAAGTAAAAAGAAAACCCAAAACGATTTCCTGTTCTTCTTTTGCTTGTTGGGAGCTTTCCCGTGTAAATAGTTTTATTTCTTTTCTTTTCTTTGGGGGACGATAGGAGAAGACCATAATTAAATTGTTAAAGTAGCTCTTATATGCATTATTGTTGATCTGACAAAAGAGCCCATATTGCCTTGTATTCTCCTGTTTATTGAATGCTTGCAGATTCCTGCTTAGTCCAATGCACGTGCACTATTATTATTATTACCCACATCGTTCGGTCGTGCAAGTGAAAGGCAATTATGACGATATATGATGGACTGACTGAGATGAGAAAAGCTGGTATGAACTCGACCTCTCTTGTTTTTGTAAATATGATTAGTTCAACGTTCCTGATTCAGCCTATTATGAATAAACATGTCTGCAATGACAACTAGAGATCATAGTTTCTTGTGCCATGCTTGATTAGCTAGGAGCTTATAATGGTTTACCTTGCGTGCCAACATGCTATTAAAATGGTTGTGATGTGGTATGATAGGGTGGTATCCTCCTCTGAATGATTTAAGTGACTTGACTTGGCGCATGTTCACGCATGTAGTTGAAACAAAATCAACATAGCCTTCACGATATTTATGTTCATGGTGGATTATATCCTATTCATGCTTGCATTCGGTGTTGATTAATTTTAATGTATGCTCATGAATGTTGTCTCTCTCTAGTTGGTCGCTTCCCAGTCTTTTGCTAGCCTTCACCTGTACTAAGCGAGAATACTGCTTGTGCATCCAACTCCATAAACCCCAAAGTTGTTCCATATGAATCCACCATACCTACCTATATACGGTATCTACCTGCCGTTCCAAGTAAATTTGTATGTGCCAAACTCTAAACCTTCAAATATATATCATGTTTTGTATGCTCGAATAGCTCATGTAACAACTAGGGTTGTCCATATCTTCCATTTTAGGCGGGTTATTCTCAAGAGGAGTGGACTCCGCACCTCACTCACGAGAAAGTGGCTGGTCACCGGGATGCCCAGTCCCATGCTTTATGCAAACTAAATCAAAATAGTTGCAAACAAAACTCCCCCTGGGACTCTTCTTAGTTGGAGGCACTCATTGTTTCGAGCAAGCCATGGATTGATGCTTGTTGGTGGAGGGGAGTATGAACTTTACCATTCTGTTTGGGAACCGCCTATAATGTGTGTAGCATGGAAGATATCGCCATCCCTTGGTTGTTATGTTGACAATGAAAGTATACGGCTCAAAATATTATTCACCTCTATTTGAAAACCGAGCTCTGGCACCTCTACAAATCCCTGCTTCCCTCTGCGAAGGGCCTATCTATTTACTTTCATGTTGAGTCATCATCCTCTTATTAAAAAGCACCAGTTGGAGAGCACCGCTATCATTTGCATTCATTACTGTTAGTTTACATTGAGTATGACTTGACTGGATCTCTTTTACCATGAATTACAATGTCTAGTCAGTCCTTGATCTTTAAAGGTGCTCTACATTTATTTTGCAGTCTCAGAAAGGGCTAGCGAGATACCATCTTGTTATATCATATTATGATTGTTTTGAGAAAGTGTTGTCATCCGAGATTTATTATTATTGCTTGCTAGCTGATTATGCCATTGATATGTGTAAACACGAGACCTATGCGTTATTGTGAATATGGTTAGTTTATAATCTTTGCTGAAAACTTGAATGCTGGCTTTACATATTTACAACAACAAGAGCAAATAGAGTTTGTAAAAGTTTTTCTTTATCACTTTTAGTTTATCAACTGAATTTCTTGAGGACAAGCAAAGTTTTAAGCTTGGGGGAGTTGATACATCTCCGTCGTATCTACTTTTCCAAACACTTTTGCCCTTGTTTTGGACTCTAACTTGCATGATTTGAATGGAACTAACCCGGACTGACGCTGTTTTCAGCAGAATTACCATGGTGTTACTTATGTGCAGAAACAGAAGTTCTCGGAATGACCTGAAACTTCACGGAACATCTTTTCGGAAATAATAAAAACCTTGCAAAAGATGAAGAACAGGGGGCCCACACCCTAGCCACGAGGGTGGGGGCGTGCCTGCCCCCCTAGGGCGCGCCCCCCTACCTCATGGGCCCCCTGGAGCTCCTCCGACCTCGACTCCAACTCTATATATTTGCTTTCAGGGAGAAAAAAATAAGAGAGAAGGATTCATCACGATTTACGATACGGAGCCGCCGCCAAGCCCTAAAACCTCTCGGGAGGGCTGATCTGGAGTCCGTTCGGGGCTTCGGAGAGGGGAATCCGTCGCCATCGTCATCATCAACCATCCTCCATCACCAATTTCATGATGCTCACCGTTGTGCGTGAGTAATTCCATCGTAGGCTTGCTGGACGGTGATGGGTTGGATGAGATTTATCATGTAATCGAGTTAGTTTTGTTAGGGTTTGATCCCTAGTGTCCACTATGTTCTAAGATTGATGTTTCTATGACTTTGATATGTTTAATGCTTGTCACTAGGGCCCGAGTGCCATGATTTCAGATCTGAACCTATTATGTTTTCATCAATATATGAGAGTTCTTGATCCTATCTTGCAAGTCTATAGTCACCTACTATGTGTTATGATCCATTGACCCCGAAGTGACAATAATTGGGATACTTACTAGTGATGGCCGTAGTTTGAGGAGTTCATGTATTCACTATGTGTTAATGCTTTGGTCCGGTACTCTATTAAAAGGAGGTCTTAATATCCCTTAGTTTCCGCTAGGACCCCGCTGCCACGGGAGGGTAGGACAAAAGATGTGATGCAATTTCTTTTCCATAAGCACGTATGACTATATTTGGAATACATGCCTACATTATATTGATGAATTGGAGCTAGTTCTGTGTCACCCTAGGTTATGACTGTTACATGATGAACCGCATCCGGCATAATTCTCCATCACTGATCCATTGCCTACGAGCTTTCCATATATTGTTCTTCGCTTATTTACTTTTCAGTTGCTATTGCTATCATCGCTACAAAATACCAAAAACACTACTTTTGTTACTGTTACCTTTTGCTACCTTACCACTACTATCATATTACTTTGCTACTAAATACTTTGCTGCAGATATTAAGTTTCCAGGTGTGGTTGAATTGACAACTCAGCTGCTAATACTTGAGAATATTCTTTGGTTCCCCTTGTGTCGAATCAATAAATTTGTGTTGAATACTCTACCCTCAAAAACTGTTGCGATCCCTTATACTTGTGGGTTATCAGTTACTTGCCCGAGATTAGATCATCGGTATCTCAATACCTAGTTCAATCTCGTTACCGGCAAGTCTCTTTACTTGTTCCGTAATGCATCATCCCGCAACTAACTCATTAGTCACAATGCTTGCAAGGCTTATAGTGATGTGCATTACCGAGTGGGCCCAGAGATACGTCTCCGGCAAAAGGAGTGACAAATCCTAATCTTGAAATACTCCAACTCAACTAGTACCTTTGGAGACACCTGTAGAGCACCTTTACAATCACCCAGTTATGTTGTGACGTTTTGTAGCACACAAGTGTTCCTCCGGTAAACGGGAGTTGCATAATCTCATAGTCATAGGAACATGTATAAGTCATGAAGAAAGCAATAGCAACATACTAAACGATCAAGTGTTAAGCTAATGGAATGGGTCAAGTCAATCACATCATTATCCTAATGATGTGATCCCGTTTATCAAATGACAACTCATGTGTATGGCTAGGAAACATAACCATCTTTGATCAATGAGCTAGTCAAGTAGAGGCATACTAGTGACACTCTGTTTGTCGATGTATTCAAACATGTACTATTTTTCCGGTTAATACAATTCTAGCATGAATAATAAACATTTATCATGAAATAAGGAAATAAATAATAACTTTATTAATGCCTCTAGGGCATATTTCCTTCAGTCTCCCACTTGCACTAGAGTCGATAATCTAGTTCACATCACCATGTGATTTAACACCAATAGTTCACATCACCATGTGATTAACACCCATAGTTCACATCATCATGTGACCAACACCCAAAGGGTTTACTAGAGTCAATAATCTAGTTCACATCGCTATGTGATTAACACCCAAAGAGTACTAAGGTGTGATCATGTTTTGCTTGTGAGAGAAGTTCAGTCTACAGGTCTGCCACATTCAGATCCATATGTATTTTGCAAATTTCTATGTCAACAATGCTTTGCACAGAGCTACTCTAGCTAATTGCTCCCACTTTCAAAATGTATCCAGATTGAGACTTAGAGTCATCTGGATCGGTGTCAAAATTTGCATCAACGTAACCCTTTACGATGAACCTTTTGCCACCTCCATAATCGAGAACATATCCTTATTCCACTAAGGATAATTTTGACTACTGTCCAGTGATCTACTCTTAGATCACTAATGTACTCCCTTGCTAAAATCAGTGTAGGGTATACAATAGATCTGGTACACAACATGGCATACTTTATAGAAACTATGGCTGAGGCATAGGGAATGACTTCCATTCTCTTTCTATCTTCTGCCGTGGTCGGGATTTGAGTCTTACTCAATTTCACACCTTGTAAACACAGGTAAGAACTCTTTCTTGACTGTTCCATTTCGAACTACTTCAAAATCTTGTCAAGGTATGTACTCATTAAAAATACTTATCAAGCGTCTTGATCTATCTCTATAGATCTTAATGCTCAATATGTAAGTAGCTTCACCGAGGTCTTTATTTGAAAAATTCCTTTCAAATACTCCTTTATGCTTTCCAGAATTCTACATTATTTCCGATCAACAATATGTCATTCACATATATTTATCAGAAATGTTGTAGTGCTCCCACTCACTTTCTTGTAAATACAGGCTTCACCACCAGTTTGTATAAAACTATATGCTTTGATCAACTCATCAAAGCGTATATTCCAACTCTGAGATGCTTGCACCAGTCCATAGATGGATCGCTGGATCTTGCACATTTTGTTAGCACCTTTAGAATAAAAAAAACCTTCTGGTTGCATCATATGCAACTCTTCTTTAAGAAATCCATTAAGGAATGTAGTTTTGACATCCATTTTCTAGATTTCATAAAATGTGGCAATTTGCTAACATGATTCGGACAGACTTAAGTATCGCTACGAGTGAGAAAATCTCATCGTAGTCAACACCTTGAATTTTGTCAAAACCTTTTTCGACAAGTCTAGCTTTTTAGATAGTAACAATCAGCGTCCGTCTTCCTCTTGAAGATCCATTTATTTTCTATGGCTTGCTGATCATCGGGCAAGTCAACCAAAGTCCACACTTTGTTCTCATACATGGATCCTATCTCAGATTTCATGGCCTCAAGCCATTTCATGGAATCTGGGCGCATCATCGCTTCCTCATAGTTCGTACGTTCATCATGGTCTAGCAACATGACCTCCAGAACAGGATCACCGTACCACTCTAGTCTGGATCTTACTCTGGTTGACCTATGAGGTTCGGTAGTAACTTGATATGAAGTTTCATGATCATCATCATTGGCTTCCTCACTAATTGGTGTAGGTGTCACAGGAACCAGTTTCTGTGACGAACTACTTTCCAACAAGGGAGCAGGTATAGTTACCTCATCAAGTTCTACTTTCCTCCCACTCACTTCTTTCGAGAGAAACTCCTTCTCTAGAAAGGATGCATTCTTAGCAACAAATATCTTGCCTTCGGATCTGTGATAGAAGGTGTACCAAATAGTTACTTTTGGGTATCCTATGAAGACGCACTTCTCCGACTTGGGTTTCATCTTATCAAGATGAAACTTTTTCACATAAGCATCGCAACCCCAAACTTTAAGAAACGACAACTTTGGTTTCTTGCCAAACCAAAGTTCATATGGTGTTGTCTCAATGGATTTAGATGGTGCCCTATTTAACGTGAATGCAGCTGTCTCTAATGCATAACCCCAAAATGATAGCGGTAAATCAGTAAGAGACATCATAGATCGCACCATATCTAGTAAAATATGATTACGACGTTCGGACACACCATTATGTTGTGGTGTTCCGGGTGGCATGAGTTTGTGAAACTATTACACATTGTTTTAATTGAAGAACAAACTCGTAACTCAAATATTCGTTTTTGTGATTAGATCATAGAAACTTTATTTCCTTCTTATGATGATTTTCCACTTCACTCTGAAATTTCTTTGAACTTTTCAAATGTTTCAGACTTAAGTTTCATCAAGTAGATATGCCCATATCCGCTCAAATCATCTGTGAAGGTGATACCCCCGCGAGCCTCAACACTCATTGGACCGTATACATCAGTATGTATTATTTCCAACAAGTTTGTTGCTTGCTCCATTGTTCCGGAGAACGGAGTCTTAGTCATCTTGCCCATGAGGCATGGTTCCAAGCATCAAGTGATTCATAATCAAGTGATTCCAAAATCCCATCAACATGGCGTTTCTTCATGCGCTTTACACCAATATGACCTAAACGGCAGTGCCACAAATAAGTTGCACTATCATTATTAACTTTGCATCTTTTGGTTTCAATATTATGAATATGTGTATTACTACAATCTAGATCCAACAAACCATTTTCATTGGGTGTATGACCATAGAAGGTTTTATTCATGTAAACAGAACAACAATTATTCTCTAACTTAAATGAATAACCTATTGCAATAAACATGATCAAATCATATTCATGCTTAACGCAAACACCAAATAACATTTATTTAGGTTCAACACTAATCCCAAAAGTATAGGGAGTGTGCGATGATAATCATATCAATTTTGGAACCACTTCCAACACACATCGTCACTTCACCCTTAACTAGTCTCTGTTCATTCTGCAACTCATGTTTCAAGTTACTACTCTTAGCAACTGAACTAGTATCAAATACCGAGGGGTTGCTATAAACACTAGTAAATTACACATCAATAACATGTATATCCAATATACCTTTGTTCACCTTGCCATCCTTCTTATCCGCCAAATACTTGGGGCAGTTCCGCTTCCAGTGACTAGTCCCTTTGCAGTAAAAGCACTTAGTCTCAGGCTTAGGTCCAGACTTGGGCTTTTTCACTAGAGCAGCAACTTGTTTGCCGCTCTTCTTGAAGTTCCCCTTCTTCCCTTTGCCATTTTTATTCAAACTAGTGGTCTTGTTAACCATCAACACTTGATGCTTTTCTTGATTTCTACCTTCATTGATTTCAGCATCACGAAGAGCTTGGGAATCGTTTCCGTTATCATTTGCATATTATAGTTTATCACGAAGTTCTAGCAACTTGGTGATAGTGACTAGAGAACTCTGTCAATCACTATCTTATATGGAAGATTAACTCCCACTTGATTCAAGTGATTGTAGTACTTAGACATTCTGAGCACATGCTCACATAGCTCAGCTATTATCCTCCATCTTGTAGGCAAAGTACTGTCAGAGGTCTCATACCTCTTGATACGGGCATGAGTATGAAATACCAATTTCAACTCTTAGAACATCTTATATGTTCCGTGGCGTTCAAAACATTTTTGAACTCACGGTTCTAAGCCGTAATGCATGGTGCACTAAACTATTAAGTAGTCATCATACCGAGCTTTGTCAAACGTTCATAACGTGTGCATCTGCTCCTGTAATAGGTCTGTCACCTAGCGGTGCATCAAGGACATAATTCTTCTGTGCAGCAATGAGGATAATCCTCAGATCATGGATCCAATCCGCATCATTGCTACTAACATCTTTCAACTTTATTTTCTCTAGGAACATATCAAAAATAAATGGGGAGCTACATCGCAAGCTATTGATCTACAACATAGATATGCAAATACTATCAGGACTAAGTTCATGATAAATTAAAGTTCAATTAATCATATTACTTAAGAACTCCCACTTAGACAGACATCCCTCTAATGATCTAAGTGATCACGTGATCCAAATCAACTAAACCATGTCCAATCATCACATGAGATGGAGTAGTTTTCAATGGTGAACATCACTATATTGATCATATCTTCTATATGATTCATGCTCGACCATTAAGTCTACAGTGTTCGAGGCCATATCTGCATATGCTAGGCTCGTCAAATTTAACCCGAGTATTCTGCATGTGCAAAACTGGCTTGCACCCGTTGTATGTGAACGTAGAGCTTATCACACCCGATCATCACGTGGTGTCTCGGCACGACGAACTTTCGCAAAAGTGCATACTCAGGGAGAACACTTGTACCTTGAAATTTAGTGAGAGATCATCTTATAATGCTCCCGTCGATCTAAGCAAAATAAGATGCATAAAAGATAAACATCACATGCAATCAATATAAGTGATATGATATGGCCATCATCATCTTGTGCTTGTGATCTCCATCTCCGAAGCACTGTCATGATCACCATCATCACCGGCGCGACACCTTGATCTCCATCGTAGCATCGTTGTCATCTCACCAATTATTGCTTCTACGACTATCTCTACCGCTTAGTGATAAAGTAAAGCCATTACAGGGCGATTGCATTGCATACAATAAAGCGACAACCATATGGCTCCTGCTAGTTGCCGATAACTCGGTTACAAAACATGATCATCTCATTCAATAAAATATAGCATCATGTCTTGACCATATCACATCACAACATGCCCTGCAAAAAAAGTTAGACGTCCTCTACTTTGTTGTTGCAAGTTTTACGTGGCTGCTACGGGCTGAGCAAGAACCGTTCTTACCTACGGATCAAAACCACAATGATTGTTCGTCAAGTTAGTGTTGTTTTAACCTTCTCAAGGACCGGGCGTAGCCACACTAGGTTCAACTAAAGTTGGAGAAACTGACACCCGCCAGCCACCTATGTGCAAAGCACGTCGGTAGAACCAGTCTCGCGCAAGCGTACGCGTAATGTCGGTCCAGGCCGCTTCATCCAACAATACCGCCGAACCAAAGTGTGACATGGTGGTAAGCAGTATGACTTGTATCACCCACAACTCACTTGTGTTCTACTCGTGCATATAACATCTACGCATAAACCTGGCTCGGATGCCACTGTTGGGGAACGTAGTAATTTCAAAAAAAATCCTACGCACACGCAAGATCATGGTGATGCATAGCAACAAGAGGGGAGAGTGTTGTCCACGTACCCTCATAGACCGTTAAGCGGAAGCGTTATGAAAACGCGGTTGATGTAGTCGTACATCTTCACGATCGACCGATCCCTCAGTACCGAACGTACGGCACCTCCGCGTTCAGCACACGTTCAGCTCGGTGACATCCCGCGAACTCATGATCCAGTAGAGCTCGGGGAAGAGTTTCGTCAGCACGACGGCATGGTGACGATGTTGATGAAGCTACCGTGGCAGGGCTTCGCCTAAGCACCACTACAGTATGACCGAGGTGGATTATGGTGGAGGGGGGCACCGCACACAGCTGGGAGAGATCTTGTGATCAACTTGTGCGTTCTAGGGTGCCCCCTGTCCCCGTATATAAAGGAGCAAGGGGAGGCCAGCCGGCCCCTAGGACGCACCAGAAGTGTGGAGGCCTACTAGGACTCCCTAGTCCTAGCAGGATTCCTTCTCCCGCATGGAATAGGAAAAAGGGATGGGAAAAGGAGAAGGAAGGAAGGGGGCGCCCCCCCCCCTCCCTAGTCCAATTCGGACCAGACCATGAGGAGGGGTGCGGCCACCTTTTGAGGCCTTTCTCTCCTTTCCCGTATGGCCCATTAAGGCCCAATACGAATTCCCGTAACTCTCCCGTACTTCAAAAAATACCCAAATCACTCGAAACCTTTCCGATGTCCGAATATAGTCGTCCTATATATAGATCTTTATGTCTCGACCATTTTGAGATTCCTCGTCATGTCCCCGATCTCATCCGGGACTCCGAACTACCTACGGTACATCAAATCACATAACTCATAATACAAATCGTCACCGAAAGTTAACCGTGCGGACCCTATGGGTTCGAGAACTATTTAGACATGAACGAGACACATCCCCGGTCAATAACCAATAGCTGAACCTGAATGCTCATATTGGCTCCTACATATTCTACAAAGATCTTTGTCGGTCAAACCGCATAACAACATACGTTGTTCCCTTTGTCCTCGGTATGTTACTTGCCCGAGATTCGATCGTCGGTATCTCAATACCTAGTTCAATCTCGTTACCAGCAAGTCTATTTACTCGTTCCGTAATGCATCATCCCGCAACTAACTCATTAGTCACAATGCTTGCAAGGATTATAGTGATGTGCATTACCAAGTGGGCCTAGAGATACCTCTCCACAATCGAAGTGACAAATCCTAATCTCGAAATACGCCAACTCAACAAGTACCTTTGGAGACACCTGTAGAGCACCTTTATAATCAACAAGTTATGTTGTCACGTTTGGTAGCACACAAAGTGTTCCTTCGGTAAACGGGAGTTGCATAATCCCATAGTTACAGGAACATGTATAAGTCATGAAGAAAGCAATAGTAACATACTAAATGATCAAGTGCTAAGATAACGGAATGGGTCAAGTCATTCACATCATTCTCCTAATGATGTGATCCCGTTAATAAAATGAGAACTCATGTCTATGGCTAGGAAACATAACCATCTTTGATCAACGACCTTGTGACGCCCCCGATTCAATCGTACACTAATCATACATGCAAACGTGTATGATCAAGATCAGGGACTCACGGAAAGATATCACAACACAACTCTACAAATAAAATAAGTCATACAAGCATCATATTACAAGCCAGGGGCCTCGAGGGCTCGAATACAAGAGCTCGATCATAGACGAGTCAGCGGAAGCAACAATATCTGAGTACAGACATAAGTTAAACAAGTCTGCCTTAAGAAGGCTAGCACAAACTGGGATACAGATCGAAAGAGGCGCATGCCTCCTGCCTGGGATCCTCCTAAACTACTCCTGGTCGTCGTCAGCGGGCTGCACGTAGTAGTAGGCACCTCCCGAGTAGTAGTAGTCATCGTCGATGGTGGCGTCTGGCTCCTGGGCTCCAACGTCTGGTCGCAGCAATCGGGTATAGAAAAGGGGAAAAGAGGGAGCAAAGCAACCGTGAGTACTCATCCAAAGTACTCGCAAGCAAGGAGCTACACTACATATGTATGCATTGGTATCAAATGGAATAAGGGTATCATATGTGGACTGAACTGCAGAATGCTGGAATAAGAGGGGGATAGCTAGTCCTTTTAAAGACTATGCTTCTGGCCACCTCCATCTTGCAGCAGGAGAAGAGAGTAGATGGTAAGTTCACCAAGTAGCATCGCATAGCATAATCCTAAACGATGATCCTCCCCTCATCGCCCTGTGAGAGAGCCATCACCGGTTGTAACTGGCACTTGGAAGGGTGTGTTTTATTAAGTATCCGGTTCTAGTTGTCATAAGGTCAAGCTACAACTCCGGGTCGTCCTTTTACCGAGGGACACGGCTATTCGAATAGATCAAGTTCCCTGCAGGGGTGCACCACATAAGCCAACACGCTCGATCCCATTTGGCCAGACACACTTTCCTGGTTCATGCTTGGCCTCGGAAGATCAACACATCGTAGCCCTACCTAGGCACAACAGAGAGGTCAGCACGCCGGTCTAAATCCTATGGTGCAGGGGTCTGGGCCCATCGCCCATTGCACACCTGCATGTTGCGTACGTGGCCGGTGAGCAGACCTAGCAACCTCCATTACAAAGGAAGTTGCGTTACGCGGTCCAACCCGGCGCGCGCCGCTCAGTCGCTGACGTCACGAAGGCTTCAGCTGATACCACGACGTCGAGTGCCCATAACTGTCCCAACGTAGATGGTTAGTGCGTATAGGCCAGTAGCCAGACTCAGATCAAATACCAAGATCTCGTTAAGCATGTTATTCTGAAATAACCACGGATGCCGACCAGGGCCAGGCCCACCTCTCTCCTAGGTGGTCTCAACCTGCCCTGTCGCTCCGCCACAAAGTAACAGTTGGGGGCCTTCGGGAACTCAGGCCCACCTCTACCGGGATGGAGCCACTTGCCCCTTCAGCCCCCAACATCAGAATCACTCGCGGGTACTCCTACGAGCCGACCCGACTTTAATCACCACAAGTATCATATATTAAGTATAAGTATATACCCGTGATCAACTCCCAAGTGATCATGGCCCGATAGTATAGCATGGCAGACGGACAAGAATGTATGGCCACTGATGATAAACTAGCATCCTATACTAAGCATTTAGGATTGCAGGTAAGGTATCAACAGTAGTAGCAAGGATAGGCTATGCATCAGAATAGGATTAACGGGAAGCAGTAACAAGCTACACTACTCTAATGCAAGCAGTATAGACAAGAGTAGGCGATATCTGGTGATCAAAGGGGGGGCTTGCCTGGTTGCTCTGGCAAGAGAGAGTGGTCGTCAACACCGTAGTCGTACTGGGTAGCAGCGGTGTCGGTATCAGTGTCTAGCAAGAGAAGAGGGGCAAGAAACAATAAATATAATGCAAACAAATGCATGACGATGCATGACATGACAAAGTGTGATGCTAGGTGTGCCCTAACGCGGTACGAGGTGGTACCGGTGAAGGGGGGGAACATCCGGGAAATTACCCCCGGTGTTTCGCGTTTTCGGGCAGAGGAGCCGGAGGGGGAAAGTTGCGTGTTCGCTACGCTAGGGATGTGTGGCGGACGAACGGGTTGCGTATCCGGATTCGTCTCGTCGTTCTAAGCAACTTTCATGTTGAAAATAATTTAATCCGAGTTACGGATTAAAAGATATGATTTTCTAAAGATTTTATTAATTTCTGGAATTTAATTAATTATTTAATTTATTTCAAAATTTGGATTTATGACATCATCATGATGTCATGCTGACGTCAGCAGTCAACAGAGTTGACCGGTCAACCTGACCAGTGGGTCCCACTGGTCAGTGACACATTTTATTTAAACAATTTAATTAATCTAATCACAATTAATTAGGGGCGGGCCCCACTATCATTGAGTGATTAACTAATTAACAGTGGTTAGTTTAATTAGTTATTAGATTAATCTAATTATGATTAATTAGTTTAATTAATTGTTTATATTAAATTAATCAAAATTAATTAAGTTAATTAATTCTTTAATTAATTAATTAATTAATTAATTAATTTTATTATTTATTTATTTCTTTTTTTAACCGTTCTGGGGCGTGGGCCCCTAGTGTCAGTGGCACAGGGGCCGTAGCGGGTTATGGGGCAGGTCGGGCGTTGCGGCGCCTGACTGGGCGTTCGCCCAGATCGCCGGGGCGAGGAGGCCCGGGGCAGTTTGCAGGCGCGGGTGCCGGCGAGGCCACGGCGGGGCGGGGCCGTGGCGAAGCGGGCGGCCACCGGAGGAGGACGTCGGGGCCGTGGAGGGGTGCGGCCGGACCACCAGGGGCAAGGAGGGAGCGGCGCAGCGGCATCTAGGGCGAGGCCACACGGGCTGTGGTGCGGGCGCGAGAGCGCGAGGGGAGGAGAGGTCAGGGGCGGAGCGCGGCAGGGAGCGGCGGGGCTGCAGCGGAGCTCGGTGGCGCGCGGCGCGCTGTTGCGCCGGCAAACGGCGGGGCGGCGAGTGGCACGGCCGCAGCTCGAGGAGCCAGCGGGGCGCGGGCAGCCGAGGCGCGGCAGGGCGCCGGCGCGCGGGCGGGCGTGGTTGCCGCGCGCACGGGGACGTGCAGGGGAGGCGCGGAGCGGGGCTGGCGAGGGCACGGGGCGGTCGGCGTGGTGCGGCACCGTGAGGCCAAGCGGGGACGCGGCCGGGCGAGGGAGAGAGAGGAGGGGCGCGTGCTCACGTCGAGGAGTAGGGCAATGGCAGCGAGGGTCGAGGGGGTGACGAGGACGAGGCGGCGAGGGGGAGGCAGGCCGGCGAGGGGGAGGGTCCGGCGAGGCGACGAGGCTCCGGGCGGCGGCGTCGTTCTCCTCCCGATCCAATCGTGGGAGAGGGGGAGAGGGAGATATTTTGAGAGAGGGGGGAGTGGGGAGTGTCAGTGGGAGCTGGGGGAGTGGGGGTGGTTATGGGTGCGGGGTGGCTCGGTCCGAGTGGGCCGGCCAGTTGGGCCGAGGCCCAGATGGGCCAAGGGGGCCTTTTATTTTTTTTGTTTTGTTTTCTCTTTTGTATTTCTTTTCTTTTACTTATTTACTTTTCTGTTTTATTCCATTTTAAATCATTTAGGCATTTTCTAAAAATATGTTTGCTGCATTATAATCACCCTCGTAATATTCGGCATCCACCGAGCATTTTTGTTTCAACTTTTAAAAACTTTTGTTGTTTGCCATTTTTTTGAATTGATTTTGAATCGGTTTGAACTAATGAAAGTTTAGCAATAGTAATCGTGTTGACGTGGCACCATTAGCATGGAATTACTGTAGCTTGATTACCCGGGCGTTACAAAACTCCTCCACTACAAGAAATCTCATCCCGAGATTTTACGAGGTAGAAGGAAACAGTGCGGGGTATTCATCACGCAGGCGGTCCTCATGTTCCCAAGTGGCTTCGTCTTCAGAGTGATTCGACCACTGGACTTTGAGGAACTTGATCGCCTTCTGACGTGTGCGGCGTTCAGCTTGGTCGAGAATGCGGATCGGATGCTCTTTATAGGAGAGGTCCTGTTGCAATTCGAGCACTTCATGATCCACTGCTCGGATTGGATCCTTGAAGCAACGGCGGAGCTGTGACACGTGGAACACATCGTGAACCTGAGAAAGGTTCGGCGGAAGCTCCAGTTGATATGCCACTTTTCCCTGCCTTTCAAGAATAGTGAAGGGACCGATATAGCGAGGAGCTAGCTTGCCCTTGATCCCGAAGCGGTGAGCACCCTTCATTGGTGTAACTCGAAGATAAGCCTTTTCACCAGGTTGATAGACCATGTCTTGGTGATGACAGTCATACTGACTTTTCTGACGTGACTGAGCAGTCTTGAGATTCTCGCGAATAATGCGAACTTGTTCTTCGTCCTGTGGGATAATATCCGGACCGAAGAGTGGACGTTCCCCAGTTTCTGACCAGTTCAGAGGGGTTCGACACTTTCGTCCATATAGCACTTCGAAGGGGGACATCTTCAGACTAGCTTGATAGCTATTATTATAAGAGAACTCGGCATATGGAAGAGATTCCTCCCATTTCTTGCCGAAGGAAATTACACAAGCTCGAAGCATGTCTTCGAGAACTTGGTTGACACGTTCAACCTGTCCTTGCGACTGAGGATGAAACGCAGTACTGAACGACAGATGAGTTCCCATAGCTTCTTGGAAACTTGCCCAAAATCTTGAAGTGAATAAGCTGCCACGGTCTGAACTGATAACCAGTGGAATACCGTGAAGTGAAACAATTCTGGCCATGTAGAGAGTAGCAAGCTGACTAGCAGTGATTGTCTCTTTGACCGCCAGAAAATGTGCAACTTTAGAAAGCCGGTCAATGACGACAAGAATAGCATCATTACCTTTCTGCGATTTGGGAAATCCAGTGACGAAGTCCATTTCAACATGGTCCCATTTCCATTCAGGAATAGAGATAGGTTGCAGAGTTCCAGCAGGCCTTTGATGCTCTGCTTTGATACGGCGGCAAACGTCACACTCAGCAACATAACGAGCAATGTCCTGCTTCATATTAGACCACCAGAATCTTTGACGAATATCCTGGTACATCTTTGTACTACCAGGATGGATGGACAGAGGCGTATCATGAGCTTCTTTCATAACCCTTTTAGTCTTATCCAGGTTTTTCTTCGAACATGGTACCACTAGGCGGCCTTTGAAGTACAAGGCGCCATCATCGGCGATAGTGAAGAATGAGGGCTTTCCTTCTGCTAGATGGCGTTTAATCTTATGGACTTCAGAGTCATAACCTTGAATAGTCTTTATACCAGCTACGAGATCTGGTACGACAGCCAGGGTATTTAGAGAACCCTTAGTAACAACAAGAAGATTCATCTTGCGGAACTCTGGGGGAGGGGGAGCGAGTGCTCCAGGAGGAACAATATGAAGGTTCAGCTTTCTAAATTCTTCGACAAGCGAGGGCTGAACTTTGTGAACCTGGAGGTGGTTGCAGTAAGACTTGCGGCTCAAGGCATCAGCCATTACATTAGCCTTGCCGGGGGTATAGGATATACCCACGTCAAAGTCTGCAACAGTCTCCATCCATCTCTGCTGACGGAGGTTCAGATCTGGCTGAGTAAACAGATACTTCAGACTTTGGTGGTCGGTGAAGATTTCGCAACGATTACCGAGAAGGTAATGTCGCCACTGCTTCAGTGCATGAATGACAGCAGCAAGCTCGAGGTCGTGAACTGGGTAGTTTTCTTCGTGAGGGCGCAGTTGACGAGAGGCATAAGCAATCACTCTGCGCTCTTGCATTAGGACACAGCCTAATCCTTGACGGGAAGCGTCGCAGTAAATGACGAAGTCCTTCTTAGTATCAGGTGGAGCAAGCACTGGGGCAGAAGTCAACTTGTCTTTGAGCGCCTGGAAACTTTCCTGACACTTGTCTGTCCAGTCGAACTTGACACCCTTATGCAACAGATTAGTCAGAGGCCTGGCAATCTTGGAGAAGTTCTCGACGAATCGACGGCAATAGCTGGCGAGACCGAGAAAACTTCGGACTTGCTTGACATTCTTCGGAGGAGTCCAATCGAGAATAGCCTGAACTCGTTCAGGGTTGACGGCAATACCATCCTTGGAGATGACATGCCCAAGATAGGTTACTTCGGGGAGCCAGAATTCACACTTGGAATACTTAGCATACAGTTGATGCTCTCGAAGCTTTTCCAGCACAAGACGAAGATGTTCAGCATGTTCTTCCTTGTTCTTGGAAAATACAAGGATATCGTCCAAATAAACCACGACGAACTTGTCGAGGTAATCCATGAATATATAGTTCATCAGACGAGAGAAGGTGGCTGGAGCATTCGTTAAGCCGAATGACATGACGGTGTACTCGTATGATCCATACCGAGTCACGAAGGCGGTTTTTGGGATATCCTCTTCACGAACACGGATCTGGTGGTAACCCAACCTCAAGTCGAGTTTGGAGAACACTGATGAGCCAGCCAGTTGATCATAAAGATCATTGATCCGAGGAAGAGGATATTTATTCTGAATGGTCGCTTGGTTTATAGGACGGTAGTCTTGGACTAATCGGTTTGTCCCATCCTTCTTCTTAACAAAGAGAGAAGGTGCTCCCCAAGGAGAGCAACTTGGGCGAATGAAACCTTTGACAAGAGATTTGTCGATTTCCTCCTTAAGCTCAATGAGTTCATGTGGCGGCATCTTGTAGGGTCGTTTGGCTATAGGGGTGGTGCCGGGTTTCAAGTCGATGATGAATTCGACAGCTCTAGCAGGGGGAATCCCTGGAAGTTCTTCTGGGAAGACATCTTGGAATTCACGAACGACGGGAATGTTTTCAATGCCCTCGAGTGGTGCAGCGTTCAACGCATTCAAGGCATAAAGCCGTGCCTCGGCGTTCTGAACTAGATGAGCTTGGTAAGCTATTATTTCATCAGAAGGGTGTAGCAGATGGACGACCTTAGTGGCGCAAACTATAGAAGCAGTATGCGCTTTCAACCAATCCATTCCCAGAATGAGGTCGATGTTAGACGACTTCAGGATAATGGGAGAGGCATAGAATTCCAGCCCTTCGATTTCCACGGGGACATCGATGCCAACCAGTGAGGTTTGACATTGTCCCATGGGGTTTTTTACCAATACCGAAGTGTTCATCTCCTCACATTTAACGTCATGCTTGTATGCAAAATCTTCTGACATGAATGAATGCGATGCTCCTAAATCGAATAAAACAGATGCATGTACTGAATTTACGAGGAGTGTACCCATCACGGTAGCAGGCTGGTCTAGAACTTCATTGAGATCAACGTGGTTGGCATGAACACGACCATAAGACTTGGCATTATTGTTGCGAGGCTGGTCGCTTCCACGGCCAGCTGGGGGAAGGGCCAGTTGATTCTGGTTCTGATTCTGATAGCAGTTCCTGGCAAGGTGACCAGGTTGGCCACACTTGTAGCATAGACCATTATTGGGAGTGGGAACAGGAGCTTGGGGTGGTGGAGCTGGAAGCCTTGGCTGCCTAGTTGATGGAGCGGGCAGACGAGGTGCAGCATAGGACTGCCTTGGGGCAGGTGCAGTTCGCTGGTACATGCTGTTGGGAATCCATATCTTACGCTTCTGTGAGGACGGGCCCGAAGATGAGCCCGTGTCACGGTTGTGCCTATGAGAGCTCTGATATTCCTGCAGACCAGTTTCGACATTGATGGCCTTGTTCACCAGGGTGGCGAAATCAGCAAAGTCATGCACTAGAAGTGCGAGCTTGATGTCAGCTTGAAGGCCATCACGGAACTTCTCCTGTCTGCGTGCATCAGTTGCAATGTCTTCTTCAGCATAGCGGGACAAGTCCAGAAACTCCCGCTGATAAGCTTCCACAGTTTTGTTGCCTTGGGTGAGGTTGCGGAACTCACGCTTCTTCCGGTCCATGACTCCCTGAGGAATGAAGCGAGCACGGAAGGCAGCTTGGAAGTCTGGCCAGGTGATGATTGTTCCAACTGGCAGAGTACGCCTGTGGCTGTCCCACCATTGAGCTGCGGGTCCTTTCAGGAAGAAGGAAGCAAAGGTGACATAGCTGGCAGGGGCTACATCAGCAGACTCCATCTCATAGGTGATGTCACGGAGCCAGTCATCAGCATCCAGAGGCTCAGTTGAGCTGCGGTACACGATTGGGTTGAGGCGCATGAAATCCTGCAGAGTCACTTGGGTTGGCTGCTGGTTCATATTGGGGCGAGGAAACTGAGCCATAATATTCTCCATGAACTGACGATTCAGCTCAAACTGTTGCATCATCCCAGCCATGTATTCAGGCGGTGGTGGGGCGTTGCCACCACGACCACGACCACCTGGTCTAACCATCCAGCTAATATATAACAGGGGTAGTTCAGCATTGAGAAAATTGCAAAGACAAGAATCATTCATGATGAAACATGCACAAGGAAAGCGGCACAATAGATACTACATAGTAGTCGACATATCTTACAAAAGAGATCATGCATAGAGTTCGGTACACAGAGTTTGGTACATAGACTAAGACATCATAGGCGGCACACAGGCTCGCGGCGAATGCATCTAACACTAACAAGCAAGTCTACATCAGTCCCGTGCGGTACTGCGGAGGTAGGTGTAGCCCGACAGCTGGTAGTGACGCGAAGGGAAGACCTCCACGCGAGTAGCCTGGGGTCCGTGGATACTCTGGTGCGGAACCCGATGCGCAGGTGGCAGGAGAGGACCAAGTGCAGGAGAGTAGCCTCCCACATCTGGCCAGCCGACGCCCTGGGCATCACGGTCCTGGCAGGGTAGATCGCAGAACGCGACAGATAACCAGATCGGACAGAGGGGTGCAACCGCATCAGAGCATGATACAGGTGCTGACGGGTGGTGTACAACTCATGGCGAAGAGCTCGGTTAGCTCTATCCAGCCCATCAGCATGCAGAACCAGGTTCTGATGGTAGAAGGGCTCTCGGGTGACAGTGGAGTAGGCAGCAGTGTAGTATCCCTCCGCACCAACATCGGATGCGATAGCAATGTGCCTGAAGGGGGAGGTGTCCAGCTCCTAATACTCTCCACAAAGACGTGTCAGAGCAGCATAAGCAGCATCATGGACCGCCATATCGATAGTCACTCCAACACCATGAGCAGTGTGCACCACGGTAGTGGAGTCATACTCCCGAGAGTAGAGGTGGACGATGGCACGGTACTGCTCCTGGTTGAAGTCCTGATACTCCTCATAGACGGTGTACTCAGGGTGCCAGCGATAACCCAGATAGGTCATCATCTCAACCAACACAGCAGGTGATCCTGAGGCACCAATGGCCGTCGTGTGGCGCACGACCTGTCTCGTGGGTTCCATCTGAAAACAAAGATGTTTCACAGGAGTCAAATGACAATGTGGATAATGTTCAATATACTACTCTAAAGAATAACTAGGGCTTATCCAACTTTGGGGTGAACGTGGTCACGGGATCCTAATGTTAGAGTTAGTAAAATCGTTTAACCCGAGTAGGAGAGAGTTCAGAGTCCCAGAGTAAGGATCGAGGAGTAAAAGATCCTAATACCACCCAGATGGCGACGTGGGCCCGTAAGGCACACAGCCATGTTAGTAAAAGTTTTTGTAATGTCTAGACTCAACTTCGGCCAAGGAGTGTGGAAGGGGGATTCCTACAGGCAGTCGGCTCTGATACCAACTTGTGACGCCCCCGATTCAATCGTACACTAATCATACACGCAAACGTGTACGATCAAGATCAGGGACTCACGGGAAGATATCACAACACAACTCTACAAATAAAATAAGTCATACAAGCATCATATTACAAGCCAGGGGCCTCGAGGGCTCGAATACAAGAGCTCGATCATAGACGAGTCAGCGGAAGCAACAATATCTGAGTACAGACATAAGTTAAACAAGTTTGCCTTAAGAAGGCTAGCACAAACTGGGATACAGATCGAAAGAGGCGCAGGCCTCCTGCCTGGGATCCTCCTAAACTACTCCTGGTCGTCGTCAGCGGGCTGCACGTAGTAGTAGGCACCTCCCGAGTAGTAGTAGTCGTCGTCGACGGTGGCGTCTGGCTCCTGGGCTCCAACGTCTGGTCGCAGCAATCGGGTATAGAAAGGGGAAAAGAGGGAGCAAAGCAACCGTGAGTACTCATCCAAAGTACTCGCAAGCAAGGAGCTACACTACATATGTATGCATTGGTATCAAATGGAATAAGGGTATCATATGTGGACTGAACTGCAGAATGCCGGAATAAGAGGGGGATAGCTAGTCCTTTCGAAGACTACGCTTCTGGTAACCTCCATCTTGCAGCAGGAGAAGAGAGTAGATGGTAAGTTCACCAAGTAGCATCGCATAGCATAATCCTAACCGATGATCCTCCCCTCGTCGCCCTGTGAGAGAGCGATCACCGGTTGTAACTGGCACTTGGAAGGGTGTGTTTTATTAAGTATCCGGTTCTAGTTGTCATAAGGTCAAGGTACAACCCCGGGTCGTCATTTTACCGAGGGACACGGCTATTCGAATAGATCAACTTCCCTGTAGGGGTGCACCACATAACCCAACACGCTCGATCCCATTTGGCCGGACACACTCTCCTGGGTCATGCCCGGCCTCGGAAGATCAACACGTCACAGCCCTACCTAGGCACAACAGAGAGGTCAGCACGCCGGTCTAAATCCTATGGTGCAGGGGTCTGGGCCCATTGCACACCTGCATGTTGCGTACGCGGCCGGTGAGCAGACCTAGCAACCTCCATTACAAAGGAAGTTGCGTTACGCGGTCCAACCCGGCGCGCGCCGCTCAGTCGCCGACGTCACGAAGGCTTCGGCTGATACCACGACATCGAGTGCCCATAACTGTCCCAGCGTAGATGGTTAGTGCGTATAGGCCAGTAGCCAGACTCAGATCAAATACCAAGATCTCGTTAAGCATGTTATTTGAAATAACCACGGACGCCGACCAGGGCCAGGCCCACCTCTCTCCTAGGTGGTCTCAACCTGCCCTGTCGCTCCGCCACAAAGTAACAGTCGGGGGCCTTCGGGAACTCAGGCCCACCTCTACCGGGATGGAGCCACCTGCCCCTTCAGCCCCCAACATCGGAATCACTCGCGGGTACTCCTACGAGCCGACCCGACTTTAATCACCACAAGTATCATATATTATGTATAAGTATATACCCGTGATCACCTCCCGAGTGATCACGGCCCGATAGTATAGCATGGCAGACGGACAAGAATGTATGGCCACTGATGATAAACTAGCATCCTATACTAAGCATTTAGGATTGCAGGTAAGGTATCAACAGTAGTAGCAAGGACAGGCTATGCATCAGGATAGGATTAACGGAAAGCAGTAACATGCTACACTACTCTAATGCAAGCAGTATAGAGAAGAGTAGGCGATATCTGGTGATCAAAGGGGGGGCTTGCCTGGTTGCTCTGGCAAGAGAGAGTGGTCGTCAACACCGTAGTCGTACTGGGTAGCAGCGGCGTCGGTCTCAGTGTCTAGCGAGAGAAGAGGGGGAAGAAACAATAAATATAATGCAAACAAATGCATGACGATGCATGACATGACAAAGCGTGATGCTAGGTGTGCCCTAACGCGGTACGAGGTGGTACCGGTGAAGGGGGGAACATCCGGGAAATTATCCCCGGTGTTTCGCGTTTTCGGGCAAAGGAGCCGGAGGGGGAAAGTTGCGTGTTCGCTACGCTAGGGATGTGTGGCGGACGAACGGGTTGCGTATCCGGATTCGTCTCGTCGTTCTAAGCAACTTTCATGTTGAAAATAATTTAATCCGAGTTACGGATTAAAAGATATGATTTTCTAAAGATTTTATTAATTTCTGGAATTTAATTAATTATTTAATTTATTTCAAAATTTGGATTTATGACATCGGCATGATGTCATGCTAACGTCAGCAGTCAACAGAGTTGACTGGTCAACCTGACCAGTGGGTCCCACTGGTCAGTGACACATTTTATTTAAACAATTTAATTAATCTAATCACAATTAATTAGGGGTGGGCCCCACTATCATTTAGTGATTAACTAATTAACAGTGGTTAGTTTAATTAGTTATTAGATTAATCTAATTATTTTTAATTAGTTTAATTAATTGTTTATATTAAATTAATCAAAATTAATTAAGTTAATAAATTCTTTAATTCTTTAATTAATTAATTAAGTAATTATTTAATTATTTTTATTATTTATTTATTTATTTCTTTTTTTAACCGTTCTGGGGCGTGGGCCCCTAGTGTCAGTGGCACAGGGGCCGTAGCGGGTTACGGGGCGGTTCGGGCGTTGCGGCGCCCGACTGGGCGTTCGCCCAGATCGCCGCGGCGAGGAGGCTCGGGGCAGTTTGCAGGCGCGGGTGCCGGCGAGGCCACGGCGGGGCGAGGCCGTGGCGAAGCGGGCGGCCACTGGAGGAGGACGCCGGGGCCGTGGAGGGGTGCGGCCGGACCACCACGGGGTGAGGAGGGAGCGGCGCGGCGGCATCCAGGGCGAGGCCACACGGGCTGCGGTGCGGGCGCAAGAGCGCGAGGGGAGGAGAGGCCAGGGGCGCAGCGCGGCAGGGAGCGGCGGGGCTGCAGCGGAGCTCGGTGGCACGCGGCGCGCTGCTGCGCCGGCAAACGGCGGGGCGGCGAGCGGCACGGCCACAGCTCGAGGAGCCAGCGGGGCGCGGGCAGCCGAGGCGCGGCAAGGCGCCGGCGCGCGGGCGGGTGTGGTTGCCGCGCGCACGGGGACGTGCAGGGGAGGCGCGGAGCGGGGCTGGCGAGGGCACGGGGCGTCCGACGTGGTGCGGCGCTGTGAGGCCAAGCGGGGACGCGGCCGGGCGAGGGAGAGAGAGGAGGGGCGTGTGCTCACGTCGAGGAGTAGGGCAATGGCAGCGAGTGTCGAGGGGGGTGGCGAGGACGAGGCGATGAGGGGGAGGCTGGCCGGCGAGGGGGAGGGTCCGGTGAGGCGACGGGGCTCCGGGCGGCGGCGGCGTTCTCCTCCCGATCCAATCGGGGGAGAGGGGGATAGGGAGATATTTTGAGAAAGGGGGGAGTGGGGAGTGTCGGTGGGAGCTGGGGGAGTGGGGGTGGTTATGGGTGCGGGGTGGCTCGGTCCGAGTGGGCCGGCCAGTTGGGCCGAGGCCGAGGTGGGCCAAGGGGGCCTTTATTTTTTTGTTTTGTTTTCTCTTTTGTATTTCTTTTCTTTTACGTATTTACTTTTCTGTTTTATTCCGTTTTAAATCATTTAGGCATTTTCTAAAAATATGTTTGCTGCACTATAATCACCCTCGTAATATTCGACATCCACCGAGCATTTTTGTTTCAACTTTTAAAAACTTTTGTTGTTTGCCATTTTTTTGAATTGATTTTGAATCGGTTTGAACTAACTAAAGTTTAGCAATAGTAATCGTGTTGACATGGCACCATTAGCGTGGAATTACTGTAGCTTGATTACCCGGGCGTTACAGAGCTAGTCAAGTAGAGGCATACTAGTGACACTCCGTTTGTCTATGTATTCAGACATGTATCATGTTTCCGGTTAATACAATTCTAGCATGAATAATAAACATTTATCATGAAATAAGGAAATAAATAATAACTTTATTATTGCCTCTAGGTCATATTTCCTTAAGTTATTTGATAAAGGGGATCACATCAATAGAGAATGATGTGATGGACAAGACCCATCCGTTAGCCTAGCATAATGATCGTTTAGTTTTATTGCTATTGCCTTCTTCATGGCTTATACATATTCCTCTGACTATGAGATTATGAAACTCCCGAATACCGGAGGAACACCTTATGTGCTATCAAACATCACAACGTAACTGGGTGATTATAAAGATGCACTAGAGGTGTCTTCGAAGGTGTTTCTTGAGTTGGCATAGATCGATATTTGGATTTGTCACTCCAAGTATCGGAGAGGTATCTCTGGGCCCTCTCGGTAATGCACATCTATAAGCCTTGCAAGAAATGTGACTAGTGAGTTAGTTGCGGGATGATGCATTACAGAACGAGTAAAGAGACTTGCCGGTAACGAGATTGAACTAGGTATGATGATACCGACAATCGAATCTCGGGCAAGTAACATACCAATGACAAAGGGAATGACGTATGTTCTTATGGGTTTGATGGATAAAGATCTTCGAAGAATATGTCGGAGCAAATATGAGCATCCAGGTTCCGCTATTTGTTATTGACCGGAGATGTGTCTCGATAATGTCTACATAGTTCTCGAACCCGTAGGGTCCGCACGCTTAATGTTCGATGACGATTTGTATTATGAGTTATGTGTTTTGGTGACCAAAGTTAGTTTGGAGTCTCGGATGAGATCACGGAAATGACGACGAGTCTCGAAATGGTCGAGAGGTAAAGATTCATATATTGGAAGGTTATATTTGGACATCGGAATGGTTTCGATTGATTCGGGTATTTTTTCGGAGTAGCGAGGGGTTACCGGAACCCCCCGGGGAAGTGTTGGGCCAACATGGGCCTAAGGAGAGAGAGGGAAGCCCGCGGGGGGTGGCCGCGCGCCCCCCTCCTAGGGAATCCGAATAGGACAAGGAGGAGGGGGTGGCGCCCCCCTTCCCTTTCCCTCTCCCTCTCCTTCCTATTCCCTCCGGTTGAAAAAGGAAAAGGGGGGCGAATCCTACTTGGACTGGGAGTCCAAGTAGGACTCCCCCCATGGCGCGCCCCTCCTGGCCTCCGGCCTCTCTCCCCCCTCCTTTATATACGTGGGCAGGGGCACCCCAAAGGCACACCAATAGTTCTCTTACCCGTGTGCGGTGCCCCCCTCCATAGTTTACTCCTCCGGTCATAGCGTCGTAGTGCTTAGGCGAGGCCCTGCGCGGATCACATCATCATCGCCACGCCATCGTCCTGATGAAACTCACCCTCGACCCTCTACTGGGTCAAGAGTTCGAGGGACATCATTGAGATGAACGTGTGTTGAACAAAGAGGTGTCGTACGTTCGGTACTTGGATCGGTTGGATCTTGAAGACGTTCGACTACATCAACCGCGTTAACATAACGCTTCCGCTTTCGGTCTAAGAGGGTATGTGGACACACTCTCCCCCTCTCATAGCTATGCATCCCCTAGATAGATCTTGCGTGATCGTAGGATTTTTTTTTTGAAATTGCATGCTACGTTCCCCAACAGGTAGTAGCACACGGCCGCTCTCTACGCAGCAACGCAACTGTTGGCCGACTTGCGATTGAGGCGGCCGCGACACGCTCTGCATGCGTCCTGCCGCGCGCGCTCTACTCTCCCCGCATCCCTCCAGGTGCTCTGCCCTTGTCCCTCCATGCATGCTGCCAGTGTTTGGGGCCGGCGCATGATCATGCATGTTCGTGTGCATGCGGTTGCACCGGGCGCGGCGCGACTATGCAGTTACCCGCTGCAAAAACTGCCATGTGGACGCATAGAGAATCCAGGCCGCCCGCCCCCTTTTATTCCCGCGGCCATTTACCTTCATCTCTCACGTCACGCGACACAATAAGCACACCCACGAGGACACATACCAGCAGTTCCAATGGCGCTCCCCGTGGCTCCAATGGCCCTCCCAGCGGCCGACGACGACAACGGCGGGCAGTTCACCATGCAACACGTCGTGGACACCCATGTGAGGGGGACGGCTCTCTCGATGGTGTACATGAACGATCCGGTCTCGGTAGAGAGCTCCATCCAAACTATGGAGCGGTTCCTTGCTGAGGACAAGTACCAAGTGGTCGGCTTCGACCACAAGTACACCATGGGTCGTGCCGGGCATGATCAGAAGGTTGTCGTCGCCTAGTTGTGTGTGCGATATGACGTCCTCCTCTACCACTACCACCTCGCCACAAGGCCTTGCGAGTGTTTCTCCTGGTTTATCAATAGCTCCGACTATAGTTTTTCTACGGTGGACACCACCAATGATCAAAAAGCGCTCTAGGTTTCGGGCTTGAAATGCTTGAATCTTGTCAAGATCCAGCACCACTACAAGGTCTGGGGGAGCAACAACAACAAACTGAACTCCCTAGTTGACCTTGCCTCGGCCATCATCGACCCCTACTATGCGAAGATGAAGGAAGACAGCAAGAAGGACAAGAACGCCTGGCATAGTGTTTGGCATGAGAGACTGGATGAACAACACGTCAAGTATGCGTCCAAGGACGCGTACACAAGCTACGAGATGTACAGGCGGATCGTTGGCATGAGGAACTGTCTTCTTCCTACCCTAGACGAGGGATCGAGCCACATAGCAGTGGCGAGAGCGTCACAAGAAGTAGATGACTAGACGATCGTTTCTCCTACTTTAGAATGCATGCAATTGTTTATTGAGGTGTGTGCGAATGATCTGTATAGTCACTTATGTAATTGAATGTTTATTTTAGTTATATATACATGTTATTCTTCTGTAAACAGAGAAAATCACACGGCTTATTAGCAGCAATTGTCTGTGTTATTATTGGTCTTCGCACGCATTTCTGATTATGGACATGTTTGCCGCGTATCACACACATCTTGTTCAGTTGAACCATTTCCATTGTGTAGCCTAATCACACACAGTTCATCCTAGTGAACTGTATGTTGTATATCGCACACACCTTCATCTGGCTGCCCGTTTGTTTTGTTCCTCCTCATCCCAAACTATTAATTGAACTAAACCATATGCCCCGCATCGCACACGCAACTAAAATATAAATCGTGTTTGATGCATCCATCATCGCAAATGTTTTGCACCCTTTTGACGGGTTTTTACACCACCGTTTGCGATTATGGCATCGCACACAGTTTTGTTAATGGGCCTCTGATCGTAGTGTCGCGTTTGGACCATCCTGCAGGAATGAATGTTTCTCATAACACTCCTTGGTATGATGACTATGTTAATTACATTGTTGCTAAATATTTACCACCTAGCTTTACATACCAACAAAAGAAAAAAAATTCTTCTATGATTTAAGACATTACTTTTGGGATGTCCCACATATTTATAAAGGAGTAGATGGTATTATTAGACGTTCTGTACCTTAGCATGAACAGGGACAAATCCTATGTAAATGTCACTCGGAAGCTTATGGAGGGCATCATGCGGGAGATAGAACTACTCACAAGGTATTGCAATCTATGTTTTATTGGCCTACTCTCTTCAAGGATGGCCGTAAGTTCGTCTTATCTTGTGATGAATGTCAAAGAATAGGTAATATCGATAAGCGTCAAGAAATGCCTATGAATTATTCACTTTCTGTTGAACCATTTGCTGTTTGGGGATTTGATTACATGGGACCTTTTCCTTCGTCTAATGGGTATACGCATATTTTGGTTGCTGTTAATTATGTAACTAAGTGGGTAGAAGCTATTCCAACCAGTAGTGATGATCACAACACCTCTATTAAAATTCTCAAGGAAGTTATTCTCCCAAGGTTTGGAGTCCCTAGATATTTAATGACTGATGGTGGTTCCCACTTTATTCATGGTGCTTTCCGTAAAATGCTTGCCAAGTATGATGTTAACCATAGAATTGCATTACCTTATCATCCTCAATCTTGTGGTCAAGTTGAACTTAGCAATAAAGAAATAAAATTAATTTTGCAAAAGACTGTCAATAGGTCCCGGAAGAATTGGTCTAAGAAATTAGATGATGCACTTTGGGCTTATAGAACAGCATATAAAAATCCTGTGGGTATGTCTCCTTATAAAATTGCTTATGGAAAAGCTTGTCATTTGCCTCTTCAGTAAGAACATAAAGCATATTGGGCAATCAAAGAACTCAACTATGATTTCAAACTTGCTAGTGAAAAGAGGTTATTTGATATTAGCTCATTAGATGAATGGAGAACCCAAGCTTATGAAAATGCCAAGTTATTTAAAGAAAAAGTTAAAAGATGGAATGATAAAAGAACCAAAAGCGTGTGTTCAAAGTTGGAGAATATGTTATTTTGTACAACTCTTGTTTCAGATTCTTTGTAGGAAAACTCCTCTCCAAATGGGAAGGACCCTATGTTATCGAGGAGGTTTATCGGTCTGGAGCTATCAAAATAAATAATGTCGAAGGTACTAACCAGAAGGTTGTTAATGGGCAACAAATAAAACATTATATCTTAGGTATGCCCATTAATGTTGAAAGTAATATTATTCAAACTATGACGCCGGAAGAACACATAAAAGAGTTCTTCTGGAACACTCCAGAATCGTGAAAAAGAGTGGTACGTGATGCGGTAAGTAAACGGACTCTGAAAAAATCCGCAATTTTTTTGTCAGTTTTGGAATATAACAAAAATTAGGAAAATAAGAAACAACCAGGAAGGTCACCCTGGTGGGCACAAGACACCGCCCAGGTGGGTTGTGCCCACCTTGGGTGCCTTCCGGACTCTGTTTTTCTACCGTTTGCTTGTTTCCCAAGAGAAAAAATCTTTATATACCCCCCAAACCTATTGACCACCGTATCACGGAGAAATCCTGTATTTTCTTTTCCTTGCTATTTTCTTTTAGCTCCCATCTACCATGGACGCTTCAAGCTCCTCCAAGGACAAGTTCTTCAAGAACGTCATCAACCCATATTTGTGGGAGGTGGTGCAACACCCTCAAGTCATCCAGATGCATGAGGGGGTGCTACACATCCATGATGTGCAAGGTCCCAAGGGGACGGGAACCGTGGAGACCAGGCTTGAAGATATGGAGCAAGAGGTCTTCCGGTGCAAGGGGATCGTGGAGCGTGGACTCAATGCCAATCACCTTATGATCACGGACTTCACCCATGATCTCAATGTGGACGGCAAATCCATGAAGGACATCGTCTTCACCCTCAACGAGAAAATAAACTTCCTCCAAAGCTAGATCTACGATATTGAAAACCAAGTCTTTGAATATGAGGCGAGGATTAAAGGTATCAGTTTCGATGATAGTTGCAGGACCCGTGAGATTCATTCTTCCTCCTATGATGGTGGAACTCTGCCATGGAAACCCGAGGACAAGATCGCCTCTACTTCATCACCACCACCTTCTTCATAACCAAAAGAAAATTGAGTATCGGGTATGGGCACTCCCCTTCGCTTTCGCCAAGCTTGGGGGAGGTGCCTCGGTATCGTATCACCCCCACTATCTTTGCCTTTACTTATTTTAGTTCGATATTTTGCCTTAGATGAATAAAAGTTTAGTTCGATCCTTTCTTTTCAAGAGTTTGCTTAGTGATCTATCGTTGTAATCATGTGCGAGATATATAGTAAAGTTTAGTTTGAGTTTTTGCTTTCTTTACTTTCATGTTCCAATAAAAAGAAAGGAAATAAATGAAAAATGTCATATGCTAATCTTATGGTAGGTGACGACACCACATAAGGAAAAGTGTAAGTAGAAAATTTTATTAGAGATTGACAAACATAGCATTGGTCAATGATGCAACTCATGCAAGAATTAATAAGGGAAGATAAGATTCACATATAAATACACTATCCTGGAAATCTTTTCTGACTGTGAGCCCCCATCAAAATATTATATGCCAAAATTGTTGACGTTGGATAAGGAAGAAAACTTAATGATTTGTGTTTGTTCATATTCACATAGAAGTTATATTGTCATAGACCCTTCAACATGTGGTGCTTTCCCCCCATCTTTGCTAGCCAAAAATTCCGCACTAAGTAGAGATACTACTTGTGCATCCAAAAACCCTTAAACCCAAATCTTATTTGCAAGTGTCAACGATACCTACCTAAGGATTAAGTCAGATCCTTCAAGTAAGTTTTCATCGGTGTAATAAGGCAATAAAAATTGCTTCTAAAATTGTAAGCTCATTTAGTGTAAGAGAAAATTGGGCATTTTAAGAAATTGTGATGGTGAAGAATAAAATCGACAAACTGCATAATAAAGGTTGCCATCACAAGGGGCAATACAACGTGACGTTCTTTTGCACTAAGGGGTTGAGCATACAAACATATAAGCACATGGCAACCTCCGATTCCCTCTGCGAAGGGCCTATCTTTCACTTTTATGTATTTACTTTTATGCACGAGTCAAAGTTTTTCTCTCTATTCCTTTTATCTTTCTCCTTTGGCAAGCATCATGTGGTGAGGAAAGATCTACGCACATATGTCCATTTTAATATGGGTAGCATGAGTTATTATTGTTGACCGCACCCTTGAGGTGAATACGTTGGGAGGTGAAACAATAAGCCCCTATCTTTCTGTGTGTCCGGTTGAAATGTTTCGCTCGTGTGTATGCGGTGAGTGTTAGCAATCATAGAAGAATATATGGTGGTTGAGTATGTGGACTTGCCTAAAGGCTCTGATATGTGACCCTTCCTGAAAAGATGATGAATGATAGTTGCAAAGTTGAGTGAGAAGATAGTTTGTTGGTTTCCAATAGAGTTTATGATTTATACTTCGATAGTGTGATGAATTGTTACTTATTCATGAGAAGTCTATGATAAAAGTTTTATGTTAAAGTATGTTGATGTTATAATAATCTACATGATGCTTCTATGTCCGTATTTTATTTTTATCGACACCTCTCTCTTTATAAGCATGTGGACATGTTTTTCGATTTCGGTTTTCGCTTGAGGACAAGCGAGGTCTAAGCTTGGGGAGTTGATATGTCCATTTTGAATCATGTTTTCCTACTGTTATTTATGATGCTTTTATGCATAATAATGCTTTTTGGAGTAATTCTAATGCCTTTTCTCTCATAATATGCAAGGTACATACAAAGAGGGAGAATTCCGGCAGCTGGAAATCTGGACCTGGAAAAGCTACTGTAGGCCACCTATTCTATACAACTCCAAATGAGCTGAAACTTTATGGAGATTTTTATGGAATATATGAGGAATATTGGAGCCAATAAGTACTAGAGGGGGCCCATTAGGTGGGCACAACCCACCTGGGCGCGTCAAGAAGCCCAGGAGCGCCCTGGTGGGTTGTGCTCCCCTCGGCCCACCTCCAGTGCTCATCTTCTGGTATACAAGTCATTTTGACCTAGAAAAAATATGGAGAGGACTTTCAGGATGGAGTGCCGCTGTCTCGAGGCGTAACTTGGGCAGGAGCACTTTTGCCCTCCGGCGGAGCGAATCTGCCGGGGGAATTTCCCTCCCGGAGGGGGAAATCATCATCATCATCACCAACAACTCTCCCATCTTGGGGAGGGCAATCTCCATCAACATCTTCAACAACACCATCTCCTCTCAAACCCTAGTTCATCTCTTGTGTTCAATCTTTCTACCGGAACTATAGATTGGTGCATGTGGGTGACTAGTAGTGTTGATTACATCTTGTAGTTGATTACTATATGGTTTATTTGGTGGAAGATTATATGTTCAGATCCATTATGCTATTTAATACCCCTATGATCTTGAGCGTGTTTATTACTTCTGAGTAGTTACTTTTGTTCTTGAGCTCACGGGAGAAATCATGTTGCAAGTAATCATGTGAACTTGATCTGTGTTTGATATTTTGGTAGTATGTATGTTGTGATTCCCTTAGTGGTGCCATGTGAACGTTGACTACATGACACTTCACCATATTTGGGCCTAAGGGAATGCATTGTGGAGTAGTTATTAGATGATGGGTTGCGAGAGTGATAGAATCTTAAACCCTAGTTTATGCGCTATTCCGTAAGGGACCGATTGGATCCAAAAGTTTAATGCTATGTTTAGGATTTATACTTAATACTTTTCTTGTAGTTGCGAATGGTTATGAGGGGGTTAATCATAAGTAGGAGGTTTTTTCAAGTAAGAATAGCACCTAAGCACCGGTCCACCCACACATCAAATTATCAAAGTAGCGAACACGAATCGAATCAACATGATGAAAGTGACTTCATGGAATTCCTGTGTACCCTCAAGAACGCTTTGCTTACTATAAGAGACCATTTGACCTGTCCTTTGATTCCAAAGGATTGGGCTACCTTGCTGCACTTTTGTTACTATTATAATTACTTGCTCATTACAAAATATCTTGCTATCAAACTACTCTATTACTTACAATTTCAGCACTTGCAGACATTACCTTGCTGAAAACCACTTGTCATTTCCTTCTGCTCCTCGTTTGGTTCGACACTCTTACTTATCGAAAAGAGCTAAAATTGTTCCCCTATACTTGTGGGTCATCGAGGCTATTTTCTGGTGCCATTATCGGGGAGTGAAGCGCCTTTGGTAAGTGGGAATTGGTAAGGAAACATTTATATAGTATGCTGAAATTTACCGTCACTTGTTACTATGGAAAACAATCCTTTGAGGGGTTTGTTCGGGGTATCTTTTCACCTTGACCGAAACCACAATTAGCTACCCCTCAACCTACTACACCTACTGAAAATATTCAATATGAAATTTCTTCGGGTATGATAGAACAACTGCTAGCTAATCCTGATGCAGGAGATGGAACCGAATATCCTAATATGCACTTAATATATGTGGAAGAAATTTGCGGATTGTTTGAGCTTGCAGGTTTACCTGGAGATGAAGTTAATGAGAAGCTTTTCCCTTTATCTTTGAAGGGAAAAGCATTGGCATGGTATAGGCCATGCGATGATATTGGATCTTGGAATTGGAATCGATTGAAATTGAAATTTCACCAAAAAAAATATCATATGCATCTAGTTCATCGTGATCGGAATTACATATATAATTTTTGGCCTCGTGAAGGAGAAAGTATCGCTCTAGCTTGGGGGAGGCTTAATTCAATGTTATATTCATTCCCCAATCATGATTCTCAGGAGAAATTATTATTCAGAATTTTTATGCTCGGCTTTCTCGTGATGATCAATCCATGCTCGATACTTCTTGTACTAGTTCTTTTATGAAGAAGACTATTGAATTCCGGTGGGATCTTTTGGAAATAATTAAACGCAACTCTGAAGATTGGGAACTCGATGAAGGTAAAGAGTCAGGTATTAAGCTTAAGTATGATTGTGTTAAATCTTTTTATGAATACCGATGCTTTTTAAAAGTTTAGCACTAAATATGGACTTGACTCTAAGATAGTAGCCTCCTTTTGTGAATCATTTGCTACTCATGTTGATCTCCCTAAAGAGAAGTGGTTTAAATATCACCCACCTATTAAAGAAGAAATTAAAGAACCGAAACTAGCTAAGGAGGAAACTATACTTTATAATGTTGATCCAGTTGTTCCTCCTGCTTATATTGAGAAACCACCTTTCCCTGTTAGGATAAAGTAACATGCTAAAGTTTCAACTGTGGTTAATAAAAGTTATATTAGAACACCCAAACCTGATGAACAAATCAAAATAGAACCTAGTGTTGCTATGGTTAAGGATCTCTTGGAAGAAAATGTAGATGCGCATGTTATTTACTTCTGCAATGAAGCTACTAGAATTGTCAAACCCGATAGAACGGATAATCATAGACCCGTTGTTGGCATGCCCGTTGTCTCAGTTAAAATAGGACATCACTGTTATCATGGTTTATGTGACATAGGTTCTAGCATGAGTGCTATTCCCTATACCTTATATCAAGAAATTATGAATGCCATAGCACCCACGGAGATAGAAGACATTGATGTTACTATTAAACTTGCTAATAGAGATACTATATCACCAATTGGGATTGTTAGAGATGTTGAAGTCTTTTGTGGGAAAATAAAAATACCCTACTGATTTTCTTGTTCTTGGTTCCCCACAAGATGACTTTTGTCCCATTATCTTTGGTAGACCTTTCTTGAACGCCGTTAATGCTAAAATTGATTGTGAGAAACAAACTGTCGGTATTAGCTTTGGTGATGAGTCTCATGAGTTTAATTTTTCCAAGTTTAGTAGAAAGCTTCATGAAAAAAGAATTGTCTAGTAAGGATGAAATAATTGGTCTTGCTTCTATTGTTGTGCCTCCTACTGATCCTCTAGAACAATATCTGCTAGGCCATGAAAATGATTTACATATGCATGGAAGAAATGAAATAGATAAGATTTTCTTTGAACAATGTCCTCTGCTTAAACACAATTTGCCTATTGAAACTCTAGGAGGTCCTCCTCCACCTAAAGGTGATCCTGTGTTTGAATTAAAACAATTGCCGGATACTTTCAAATATGCTTATCTTGATGAGAAGAAGATATATCTTGTTATTATTAGTGCTAACCTTTCAAAACATGAAGAAGAAAGATTACTGAAAGTTTTAAGGAAGCATCAAGCTGCTATTGGATATACTCTTGATGATTTAAAGGGCATTAGTCCCACTCTATGTCAGGACAAGATTAATATGGAACCTGATGCCAAACCCGTTGTTGATCACCAACATCGGTTAAATCCAAAGATGAAGGAAGTGGTAAGAACGGAAATATTAAAACTTCTGGAAGCAGGTATAATCTATCCTATAGCTGATAGTAGATGGGTGAGTCTTGTTCGTTGTGTCCCTAAGAAAGGAGGTATCACTGTTGTTCCTAATGATAAGAATGAACTTATTCCACAAAGAATTTGTAACATCCCAAATTTTCAATTTGGAATGTTATACATTAGATTATCATTGCATATCATATTTTATTGCTTTTCTGGTTGATCCTAGAAATTCTATGCAAATCAAGGACCCTCGGAGAGAGTTGAGGATTTCGTTATTTTCATATTTGAGTTTTCTCAAATTTTGAAATAGGGATCATTTGATTTTATTTATTTTATCTTCAATTATTTCTATTATCAAAATATGAGAGAGGGAATAAAATGACTTTCCCAAAATAAAGAAATATTGAGGATTTAATAAAAAATCAAATAAGATTTTATTTTGGTTTTATTTGCTATTTTATTTGAATTTAGGAAAAATTGCACGCTTTCAAAAATTGCATTTAGAGCCGAAAAATGTTCATCCTGTTCTAAATATTTTATTTAGACGGAGAAAATTTGTTTTGGCATTTTTAGATTTTTATTTATTTTTCTAGATTTTTTAGGCGCAACGAAATTGTTAAAAAAACCACGCCCGACTGGGCCAAGGGCCCAGCCGAGCAGGCCGGCCCAGCTAGCCGCCGCCGCCTCCAGCCGGATCAGGACCGGAGTCCCGATCGCCGCTGCCGCCGTGTCCGGGGAGGACACGCCTCCCGAGGCCGACCCCTTCCCCAAGTCGACCTCCCCCGCCCCCTTTATAACTGCCGCCACCCCCCTGCAACCCCACACCGCCGCCCCGCCGCCTGCGCCGCCACCGCCGCCCCACCGCCTGCCGCCGCCACGCCGCTTGCCGCGCCCCTGCCACCCGGAGCCGCCGCCGCGCCGCTTGCCGCACCCGGAGACACCGCCCCGCCGCTCGCGCCGCCCTGCCGCCCTGCCAGAGCCCCGCCGGAGAGCCGCCGGCCGGTTTTTGAGAAAAAAACCGATTCGTTTTTTTAACCCTAGTTTCCTTTTTTTAAAATAAATAGATCGGTTTTTTCCGGTTTATTTATTTAGCGAGCGCCCGTTCGTCCGTTCATTTTAACGAACACGTTTTTCGTTTAGTTTCTGTTAACGAACGTTCGTTCGTTAACTGTTCATCGTTTTTCTTTTTCTCGGATTAAATCCGCCGTTTTTCTGATCGCGATCTCTGATCCGATGTTCGTTCTAGTTTATCTTTTCGCTCGTTTATCGGAATCAGGCGATTCAAGCGCCTAGAGTTTCGTCTCGAAACCCTCTTTCCGTTTAACCAACTCAAACAAGTTTTTTCCACTGTAAAAATTGCCTTAGATCCATAATAGTAAACGAAACTTGTTTCTTTTGCCGTTTGTCTTTCGTTGCTTCGTTCGTTTTGATTCTTTTTGCCAACCGGAGTTCTTAAGTTGAACTTTCTGGTTAGATCTTTTGTTCGAGTTTTACCTGTGCATTAGTTGAGTACTTATTGTGTGCTTGTTTGTTTGCGATAGAGTACCCGGAGTGCGCCGCTTGCTACTTCGAATCGCTAGGTTTCCCGGATCATCAGCAAGGCAAGTAACACTTTGATCATACCTCCTACTACCCAGTTTTATTGCATTAGATCAATCCTCACACATTGCATGATTAGGATCTAATTAAATTGTGGGTTTGGGGAGTAGTTGAGGTAGAACCTATTACCTGTTTATTATCAAACCTTTGGGAGTTACTCTACGTTTGCTTATTATTGCTATGCTATGCTAGTAGACGTGGATTGGGTGAGTGTATCCATGACAGATGTGAGATTTGTTAATTAATGGTTTATTTAAGGTGGCAACCTAAACACACATCTGGGTGGATTGAGGCACCTGGGTATTCCAGTGATCGTCTGTTTTCTTTTGGACCGCCACCCAGGCTCAAAGGGATCATGAGATTATTCATACTAGAAACTTCCGTGTGCGGCCACAAGCTACTATGGGCTCTAGCATAGTTGACTAAGTCGTGCGAACTCTTACAGTGGTAGACTAGCAGATGTAGGGGATGTAGGTTGGTACGGTCTACCCGTTCGTAAGGTGCTAGCGCTTCTGAAAGACTATGTCTCGGTCATCCGTTTCTCAAACACCATGCAGTGCGAGAAAACCAACGGAGGAGATCGAGTCTTGTGGGGAAAAGTGCGCAAACCTCTGCAGAGTGTATAAACTAATCATGGTTAGCCGTGTCCCCGGTTATGGACATCTTGAGTATCTAGTACCTGGATTATCATGTGAATCTCATCATGTTACTCTAAAGTTAATTGTTGGGTTTTTAATGATGATGCTTAATTGGGATTGAGAATGCTGTCAACCATTCTCAATGTTTAACAACTACCATGATAGTTAAATAAAATTTATTCCTTTGTAGTAGGGAAAAATTGGCTTTACGCAAAACTGTAACCATAGAGCTTTCCACCAGCCATATATGCATATAGAATAGCCATATTCTTGTATTACTCTCTATGTGTTACTTTGCCAGCATATTCCATGTGCTGACCCGTTTCGGGCTGCAACGTTAATGTTGCAGACTTTTCAGACGATGATTAAGGTGCCTTAGGTCGTGGTTCTATACTCAGTGATGCCGTTGGAGTTGATGGACTCACTTATCTTCCAAGCCTTCCGCTGTTATCGTTATTAGATGGCCTTAAGCCATATTTATTGTAATAAGTTCTCTTTTGAGACACTCGTTGTAATAAGTGTGTGATTGCTACTCTGTTATAAATCCTTCAAGTACTGTGTGGTGTCAGCATTACTGATCCAGGGATGACACCGGAGCACAGAGATTGGACCGTTTGAGGTCTGGTCGCTACAAGATGGTATCAGAGCACACGCTGACTGTAGGACACGACCACTAAGCTAAAGCCCTAGATCACTACTTACTCTTCTCCTTCTGACCTCTCATCTTTTCTACTCTTTTAGGATGGCGGATGCAAGGAACAAGTTCATACAACCGGATGAAGATACACCCTTTGGACGTCACTTGAAGGAAGTCACTAGATACCTGAACATAGGAGTACCAAGCTTCACCGGAACCTACAACGCCACATTACCTGAAGAAGAGCGCTGGATGATTCAAGTTCAAGTTCCAGGAAGGACGTTCATGCCAGTCACTGAGCCCATAGAGTTTTCTTTTGATGCACCAACTTGGAGTCTAGGAAAGAGCATGGCAGCTCACATCGCCATGGGACGCATTGGAGAAGTTTACCGCAATGATCTCAAGGATACTATCTACCAGATTTGTGGGCGCCGAGATGAGCACTGGGAGATGATCAGCACCAGGAAGGATAGATCAATTGCAGCTTTTATCCAGGAGTTAAACCAGCACATTCGACGTCAGGAGAACCAGATGTGCGCAGACATGATAGATCTGAAGAAGGCGAGGACAAGAATCAAGGAACTGGAGGAAGAACTCAAGGCTACACGTGAAGATTATGAAGAGGAAATCGAAGTATTAGTGGAAAAGAATGACGATCTGATCAAGAAGATTGGAATATTCATGGGAGACCCTACACCAGTAGAAGAAGACGAAGAACCCAAGGAGATTCGCCCGGAAGACTACATCATCATCGACGACACCGACTCGGATCCAGATGATAGCGATGATGACTATGTTGATGAAGCTGGAGCAGATATCATGGAGTCTGCAACCGAAGAGTATTTCTAGTAGACCACCCCAACAGTAGTAGTAGTCCACCATGTAAATATAGTAGTCCAAGCACTTTTGTGATAGTTAGATCGATTGTATGCCCTTGTTTGATTGATCGAATGAAGTGAATTGTTTGCTTTTGCCTCATGTGCATATGGGTAGTGTTTTCTCTTTAGACCCCCTCTATTCTTAAATCTCATCTTTTCTAAACCCTCAGATGCCTCCGAGACGTGACCCCAGATTTACCTTCCCACCGGAGCTCACTCAGTTGATCCAGCAGCAGAACACATTGATGCAGTTACTAGTCCAGAATCAGAATCAGGGGAACAACAACAACAACCCACCACCACCACCACTTGTAGATCACTTAGCCTGTTTTCTTAGGCTGAATCCACCGGTGTTTTCCAGTAGCACCGAGCCGATAGTAGCAGATGATTGGCTCCGCAAGACAGCAAGAGAGTTGACCACGACAGGATGCACAGATGCGGAAAAAGTGAAGTTTGCCGCACATCAGCTGGAAGGACCCGCGGCATCATGGTAGGAGAATTTCACAGCCACTTTCCCTGTCGACACTGTCACGTGGGACCAGTTTCAGCAAGCTTTTCGTACTGCCCATGTTTCAGCAGGAGCTATGGCCATGAAGAAGCGAGAGTTTCGCAACTTGCGCCAAGGAGGACGGACAGTTGGCCAGTATGTGGAGGACTTTAGTAAGCTAGCACGTTATGCCCCAGATGACGTTGCTACGGATGCAGCTAAGCAGGAGAAGTTTCTGGAAGGACTGAATGATGAGTTGAGCATGCAGTTGATGGTAGCAACCTTCAACAACTACCAGGAGTTGGTAGATCGTGCTCTCATGATTGAAGGGAAGCAGCAGCAGATCGAGAACCGCAAGAGGAAGTATGGACAAGGGAAGTACAATTCTGGAGCTCAGCAGAAGCCACGTTTTACCCCTAGACCGGGAGGACATTTCCAGCATACCCATGGAGGAGGTAGCTCGCACAATCACAATGGCCCCAAGACTGGTAATGGGAATGGAGGAAGCAACGGCCAGAACCGCACCAACCCATCAACCCCAGCCAAGAAAGACCTGAGCCAAGTCACTTGTTTTAAGTGCCAGAAGACCGGACATTATGCCAACGAATGTCCTGAATCACAGAATGGAAATGGCAATGGAAGCTCTGGGAAGAAGCCGAACCCTTTCAACAGGGGACAGGTGAACCACGTTAACGTGGAGGAGGTTGAAGAGCAGCCGGATGCAGTAATCGGTAAGTTTTTGGTTAAGTCATTTACTGCACTCGTTCTTTTTGATACTGGTGCATCGCATTCATACATATCAAGGGGATTTGTGGATAAGTATAAACTGCCAACCCAAGCCCTTAGGTCACCCATGTTAGTAACCTCGCCTGGAGCAGAGTATATGGCTAGTCTATGGTGTGATCGGTTACCATTAAGGATTGGTAACTACGTATTTCCCTCAGACCTAATAGTGTTGGAATCTCAAGGATTGGATGTGATATTAGGCATGGATTGGTTGTCAAAGTATGAAGGGAATATTGAATGTGCCAGTAAGTCAATTTTGCTTACCACCCCAGAAGGAAGAAGGATCAAGTATGTATCACGGCATGTGCCAAAAAGGACTCAAGTAAATTGCCTAACAGGAGTGGTGCAGGAGGAAGTACCAATAGTGAAGGATTTCCCTGATGTATTTCCAGAGGAATTGCCAGGCATGCCACCGGATAGAGATATTGAGTTTTTGATTGAACTTTTGCCAGGCACAGGGCCAATATCAAAGAGACCATATAGGATGCCCGCAAAGGATTTGGTGGAGATTAAGAAGCAGATTAAGGAGTTACTGGATAAGGGTTATATTCGCCCAAGTTCTTCACCTTGGGGATCGCCAGTACTTCTAGTAGAAAAGAAGGATGGATCGTTAAGGATGGTTGTTGATTATCGAGGATTGAATGAAGTAACCATCAAGAACAAGTACCCACTACCAATGATCAATGATCTGTTTGATCGATTGCAAGGAGCTAAGGTATTTTCCAAGATCGATCTGCGATCAGGATACCACCAGTTGAAGATTCGAGAACAAGATATACCTAAGACGGCTTTTACCACCAGGTATGGGCTGTACGAGTATACCGTTATGTCATTTGGTCTGACTAACGCACCAGCATATTTCATGAACATGATGAACAAGGTGTTTATGGAGTTTCTGGATAAATTCGTGGTAGTGTTCATTGATGATATCCTGGTTTACTCAAAGAATGAAGAGGAGCATAAGGAGCATTTGCGTTTGGTGCTTGGTAAACTCAGAGAACATCAATTATATGCCAAGTTTAGCAAATGTGAGTTTTGGTTGAAGGAAGTTGGATTTCTCGGACACGTTATATCCGGAGAAGGTATAGCAGTAGATCCCACTAAAGTTGATACCGTGACCAATTGGGAAGCGCCAACAACAGTTGGAGAGATCCGGAGTTTTCTTGGACTCGCAGGATACTACCGGAGATTCATTGAGAATTTCTCAAAGATTGCGAAGCCTATGACGGAGTTGTTGAAAAAGGATACCAAGTTCATATGGACTGAGGAATGTGAGGCCAGTTTCCAGGAATTGAAGAAACGTTTGGTTACATCACCTGTGTTGATTTTGCCAGATCAGACCAAGGATTATGAGGTGTATTGCGACGCTTCACGTCGAGGACTTGGAGCAGTGCTTATGCAGGAAGGAAGAGTTGTTTCCTATGCCTCACGACAGCTTAAGCCTCATGAGTTGAATTACGCTACGCATGATTTGGAGTTAGCAGCCGTAGTGCATGCATTGAAAACCTGGAGACACTTTCTCATTGGAAATCATTGTGAGGTGTACACAGATCACAAGAGTTTGAAGCATATTTTCACGCAGAAAGAGTTGAATCTCAGGCAAAGAAGATGGTTGGAGGTCATCAAGGATTATGATATGAGATTACATTATCACACCGGAAAGGCCAACGTAGTAGCTGACGCGTTGAGCCGTAAAAGCCATGTCAACACCTTAATGACGGGAGATTTACCAAGGGAGTTAGCTGAAAATCTTCGTGAGCTATATTTGGAGATAGTTCCGAGAGGCTATGTAGCAGCATTGGAGATTCAGGCTACTTTGATGGATAAGATCAGAGAAGCTCAAAGGACTAACAAGGAGATTGCCTCTATAAAGGAGAAAATAAGTAAAGGAAAAGCGAAGGGATTTCGTGAAGATGAGCACGATACCCTATGGTTTGAAGACCGTGTTTATGTACCAAATGATTCGGAGATCAGGAAGTTAATTCTGTAAGAGGCACATGATTCACCATATTCGATTCACCCAGGAAATACCAAGATGTATTTGGATTTGAAGGATACTTTCTGGTGGACCGGAATGAAGAAGGATATTGCGGAGTATGTAGCAGTTTGTGATGTATGTCAGAGAGTAAAGGCAGAGCATCAGAAGCCAGCAGGATTGCTACAGCCATTGCCGATACCCGAATGGAAGTGGGATAAGTTAGGCATGGATTTTATTACGGGTTTACCCAGAACTCGTTCAGGCTATGACTCAATATGGGTTGTAGTCGATCGTTTGACAAAGGTAGCCCATTTCATTCCAGTGAAGACTACCTATACCAGTGCAAAGTTGGCAAAGATATACATGACCAGAATCGTATGTCTGCATGGAGTTCCAAAGAGCATTGTATCAGATAGAGGAACCCAATTTACCTCAAAGTTCTGGAATCAGTTGCATGAAACTTTGGGTACCAGACTAGAGTTTAGTACAGCTTTCCATCCGCAGACAGATGGACAGACCGAGAGAGTCAATCAGATTTTGGAGGATATGCTGAGAGCTTGTGCGCTAGATTACGGATCTAGTTGGGACGAGAATTTGCCATATGCAGAGTTCTCTTACAACAACAGTTATCAATCCAGTTTGAAGATGGCCCCTTTCGAAGCCTTGTACGGAAGGAGGTGCAGGACCCCATTGTCTTGGGATGAAGTTGGAGACCGTCAGTTGTTTGGACCGGATCTGATTAAGGAGTCTGAACAGAAAGTGAAATTGATTCGCGACAGGCTCAAGGTAGCCCAGTCCAGGCAGAAGAGCTACGCAGATTCTAAACGCAAGGAGACAGTTTACGAAGTCGGAGACCGAGTTTATCTTCGAGTATCACCACTTCGAGGAGTTAAGCGCTTTGGAGTTAAGGGAAAGTTAGCGCCACGTTTTGTAGGCCCATACAAAGTTTTGGAACGTATGGGAGAAGTAGCCTACAAGTTGGAATTACCTGAAGGATTATCAGGAGTTCATGACGTGTTCCATGTTTCCCAGTTGAAGACGTGCCACGCAGAGATGGCTGATATACCGCTGAGAGATACAGTGCCGCTGGAAGCAATTCAGTTGGAAAGTGATTTGACCTATGAGGAGAAACCAATCAAGATTCTAGAGTATGCCAGTCGAGTCACCCGCAGCAAGGTTATCAAGTTTTGCAAAGTTCAGTGGAGCCACCACACGGAGGATGAAGCCACCTGGGAGCGAGAGGAAGAATTGCTGAAGGACCACCCTCACCTATTTTCTAGCCAACTCGAATCTCGAGAGTGAGATTCATCTTAAGGGGGGTAGGTTTGTAACATCCCAAATTTTCAATTTGGAATGTTATACATTAGATCATCATTGCATATCATATTTTATTGCTTTTCTGGTTGATCCTAGAAATTCTACGCAACTCAAGGACCCTCGGAGAGAGTTGGGGATTTCGTTATTTTCATATTTGAGTTTTCTCAAATTTTGAAAATAGGATCATTTGATTTTATTTATTTTATCTTCAATTATTTCTATTATCAAAATATGAGAGAGGGAATAACATGACTTTCCCAAAATAAACAAATATTGAGGATTTAATAAAAAATCAAATAAGATTTTATTTTGGTTTTTTGCTATTTTATTTGAATTTAGGAAAAATTGCACATTTCAAAAAATTGCATTTAGAGCCAAAAAATGTTCATCCTATTCCAAATATTTTATTTAGACGGAGAAAATTTGTTTTGGCATTTTTAGATTTTTATTTATTTTTCTAGATTTTTTTAGGCGTAGCGAAATTGTTTAAAAAAACAACCCCCCCCCCCCGCCCAACTGGGCCAAGGGCCCAGCCGAGCAGGCCGGCCCAGCCAGCCGCCGCCGCCTCTAGCCGGATCAGTACCGGAGTCCCGATCGCCGCCGCCGCCGTGTCCGGGGAGGACACGCCTCCCGAGGCCGACCCCTCCCCCAAGTCGACCTCTCCCGACCCCTTTATAACCGTCGCCACCACCGGCAACCACACACCGTCGCCCTGCCGCCTTTGCCGCCACCGCCGCCCCGCTGCCGCGCCGCTTGCCGCGCCCCTGCCGCCCGGAGCCGCCGCCGCGCCGCTTGCCATGCCCCGCGCCGCCCGGAGCCACCGCACCGCCACCTCGCGTCGCCCTGCCGCCCTGCCGGAGCCCCGCCGAAGAGCCACCGCCGCCGAGGTAGCCGCCGGCCGGTTTTTGAGAAAAAAAACCGATTCAGTTTTTTTTAAAACCCTAGTTTCCGTTTTTTTAAATAAATAGATCGGTTTTTTTCTGGTTTATTTATTTAGCGAGCGCCTGTTCGTCCATTCGTTTTAACGAACGTGTTTTTCGTTTAGTTTCTGTTAACGAACGTTCGTTCATTAACTGTTCATCGTTTTTCTTTTTCTCGGATTAAATCCGCCGTTTTTCTGAGCGCGATCTCTGATCCGATGTTCGTTCTAGTTTATCTTTTCGCTCATTTATCGGAATCAGGCGATTCAAGTGCCTGTAGTTTCGTCTCAAAACCCTCTTTCCATTTAACCAACTCAAACAATTTTTTGCCACTGTAAAAATTGCCTTAGATCCAGAATAGTAAACGAAACTTGTTTCTTTTGCCGTTTGTCTTTCGTTGCTTCGTTCGTTTTGCCAACCGGAGTTCTTAAGTTGAACTTTCTGGTTAGATCTTTTGTTCGAGTTTTACCTATGCATTAGTTTACTACTTATTGTGTGCTTGTTTGTTTGCGATAGAGTATCCGGAGTGCGCCGTTTCCTACTTCGAATCGCTAGGTTTCCCGGATCATCAGCAAGGCAAGTAACACTTTGATCATACCGCCTACTACCCAGTTTTATTGCATTAGATCAATCCTCACACATTGCATGATTAGGATCTAATTAAATTGTGGGTTTGGGGAGTAGTTGAGGTAGAACCTATTACCTATTTATTATCAAACCTTTGGGAGTTACTATACGTTTGCTTATTATTGCTATGCTATGCTAGTGGATGTGGATTGGGTGAGTGTATCCATGACAGATGTGAGCTTTGTTAATTAATGGTTTATTTAAGGTGGCAACCTAAACACACATCTGGGTGGATTGAGGCACCTGGGTATTCCAGCGATTGCCTGTTTTCTTTTGGACCGCCACCCAGGCTCAAAGGGATCATGAGATTATTCATACTAGAAACTTCCGTGTGCAGCCACAAGCTACTATGGGCTCTAGCATAGTTGACTAAGTCGTGCGAACTCTTATAGTGATAGACTAGCAGATGTAGGGGATGTAGGTTGGTACGGTCTACCCGTTCGTAAGGTGCTAGCGCTTCTGAAAGACTATGTCTCGGTCATCCGTTTCTCAAACACCATGCAGTGCGAGAAAACCAACGGAGGAGATCGAGTCTTGTGGGGAAAAGTGCGCAAACCTCTGCAGAGTGTATAAACTAATCATGGTTAGCCGTGTCCCCGGTTATGGACAATCTTGAGTATCTAGTACCTGGATTATCATGTGAATCTCATCATGTTACTCTATAGTTAATTGTTGGGTTTTCAATGATGATGCTTAATTGGGATTGAGAATGCTGTCAACCATTCTCAATGTTTAACAACTACCATGATAGTTAAATAAAATTTATTCCTTTGCAGTAGGGAAAAATTGGCTTTACGCAAAACTGTAACCATAGAGCCTTCCACCAGCCATATATGCATATAGAATAGCCATATTCTTGTATTACTCTCTATGTGTTACTTTGCTAGCATAAACCATGTGCTGACCTGTTTCGGGCTGCAACATTAATGTTGCAGACTTTTCAGACGATGATTAAGGTGCCTTAGGTCGTGGTTCTATACTCAGTGATGTCGTTGGAGTTGATGGACTCACTTATCTTCCAAGCCTTCCGCTGTTATCATTATTAGATGGCCTTAAGCCATATTTATTGTAATAAGTTCTTTTTTGAGACACTCGATGTAATAAGTGTGTGACTGCTAGTCTGTTATAAATCCTTCAAGTACTGTGTGGTGTCAGCATTACTGATCCAGGGATGACACCGGAGCACAGAGATTGGACCGTTTGAGGTCTGGTCGCTACAGAATTGTTACAGGGTATAGAATGGTAATTGACTTTAGAAAATTAAACAAAGCAACTTGAAAAGATCATTACCATCTTCCTTTTATTGATCAAATGCTAGAAATACTATCTAAGCACACACATTTTTGCTTCCTTCATGTATACTCTGGTTTTTCACAAATACATGTGTTCTCAACCTGATCAAGATAATACCACTTTTACTTGTCCCTTTGGAACTTATGCTTATAGACGTATGCCTTTTGGTTTATGCAATGCATCTGCTACCTTTCAAAGATGTATGACTGCTATATTCTCTGATTTTTGTGAAAAGATTGTTGAGGTTTTCATGGATGACTTCTCCATTTATGGGAAGTCTTCTGATGATTGTTTAAGCAATCTTGATCGAGTTTTGCAGAGATGTGAACAAACAAGTCTTTTCTTGAATTGGGAGAAGTGCCACTTTATGGTTAATGAAGGTATTGTCTTGGTTCATCAAATTTCTGAAAGAGGTATTGAAGTGGACAAAGCTAAGGTTGATGCAATTTGAGAAAATGCCATGTCCTAAAGATATCAAAGGTATTCGTAGTTTCCTAGGTCATGCTGGTTTCTATAGGAGATTTAAAGACTTCTCTAAAATTTCTAGGCCTCTTACAAATCATTTGCAAAAGGATGTTCCTTTTGTTTTTTATGATGATTGTTTAGAAGCCAACGAAACACTCAAGAAAGCCTTAATTTCCACACCTATTGTTCAACCACCTAATTGTAACTTGCCTTTTGAAATTATGTGTGATGCTAGTGATTATGCTATTGGTGCTGTTCTAGGACAAAGAGTTGATAAGAAATTAAATGTTATTCATTATGCTACTAAAACTCTAGACAATGTTCAAAGAAATTATGCTACTACTGAAAAAGAATTTCTAGCAGTGGTGTTTGCTTGTGATAAATTTAGATCTTACATTGTTGATTCAGAAGTAATAGTTCACACCAATCATGTTGCTATTAAATATCTTATGGAAAAGAAAGATGCTAAACCTAGACTTATTCGATGGGTTCTCTTGCTACAAGAATTTGATTTGCACATCATTGATAGGAAAGGAGCAGAGAATCTCGTAGCTGATAATTTGTCTAGGCTTGAAAATGTGCTTGATGTCCCACTACTAATTGATGATAGTTTTCCTGATGAGCAGTTAGTTGTAGTAAATGTTTCTCATAAAATTCATTGGTATGCTGACTATGCTAATTAAATTATTGCTAAATATTTACCACCTAGCTTTACATACCAACAAAAGAAAAAAATCTTATGATTTAAGACATTACTATTGGGATGGCCCACATCTTTATAAAGAAGGAGTAGATGGTATTATTAGACGTTGTGTACCTGAGCATGAACAGGGACAAATCCTACGGAAATGTCACTCTGAAGCTTATGGTGGGCATCATGCAGGAGACAGAACTGCTCACAAGGTATTGCAATCTGGAATTTCACTACAAGAAATATGTCAACTTGTGACCTTCTGTTAGTGACCCTGGAAGAATTGGTCATAGATCTATGACCATTTCAGACCAATTGGTTAAAAGTTGTTCGGGGGCTCCAAAACCTAAACTATAACGACCATTTTGGTCAGAAAGGACGTAATTTCCTTACACGAAATGGTCATAAAGCAGATAGCACTGGTCTGCTGCCTTATTTCTAGCTGATCATGACCAATATAGATGGTCATAACCTTGTAAATTGTGGTGGGTTTCTATGACTAGGCGCCACCTCATCAGTTTTGCCTATGTGTCATGTCCATGTGGTAGTTTTTGCCCTAGGTTGTGAAGCAACCTATATTTCTGTCATTCCCAAAATTCCCAAAAAAATCTCATAAATTCTTTGGGTCATATCTTCATCAAATATGTAAAAATCCTTCCTTGGCTAGTTCAAAACTAATTCAACAATATTCATTTTCCTATTATGTTCACGACAACACTTTATGAAGGAAGTGCTATTTATATATTCTTGATTGCCCTCAGAATTTTTGGGCACTCTTTCCTATCCAAATCATTACCGCATGACAAAATTCAGCTCCACTTGCCTAGCAAATCTTCCTCGGCAAATTTCCAAAGTTTTTGTCCACCTAGAAGCATTGTGAAGGACGTACCTTTTTTACATATCGAAATGACATGAAATTTATACAGTTCCTTCATATGCCCAAATTATCACCCTCCTCCAAATTGCAGCTCAGTGAAATCACCTATGTGAGCCCAGGTTCAATTTATATTTTATGGCCAAATTGGCACGTTGCAAAGCAGGTGTTATCTAGACCCCTCCTATTACCCTCAAACTTTTCGGGCACTCTTCCATACCCAAATCATTGCCACATGATAATATTCAGCTCAATTTTCCTAGTAAATCTTTCTCAGGAAATTTTCAAAGTTTCTACCTCGAGAGAAGCTTTGTGAAGTAAGTACTAGCTAGGCTTACCCAAATGATCCGAAAATTTACCAGCGCATGACCATACCTATGTAACTTACCTACACCAATTTTTAGCTCATTTCATTCATCCAATCTCTCTCAATAGTTTTCCCAAGTTTCTGTCCATAGAAGAGAATTGTGAAGGAAGTACCACTTTGGCATTTCCAAATAGTATCCATTTTCTACAGCGGTTTCCTATGCCCAAATAACCATCCTCCACCTAATGCCAGCTCAATCCGTTCATTATTTTGAGCCGAGCTTCAACATTCGTAGTTATGTCTAGTGTGGTAGTTCGCAAAGCAAGTACCACCTAGGCTCCTCCTTTTGAGCTGAAAATTTGTGAATACGGTCTTCTTAGTAACTGATCATCCTCAGCCAAAACTCACGCCCATTAGCCATGTACATTTCCCGTACCGCTAATCAAACACTTGGCTGTTAATTCATGTTTGAGCATCGATCGGTCTCCTTGTGAGAATCTTATGTTGTAATTTTCTTCCTAGCACCAACCTGGGGAGTGCCCAACCCACTAGACATGCCTAGGCCGCCCAGAACGCATGGCAACGCCACGGTCACGCGGTGACCACGCGGCGGGCATGCGAGTTTACGCGCTCTAGAGTTGGGGCCCTCGGCCACTGCCCAAACCTCTACGTATCGCCACCAAACCATGTATTTATGATTAAATAGGTCCTTATGTAACTAGAAATGATTTTTGGAAAAAATAAATAGCAAATTATGAGGCAGCTGCAGTTCAAATTTGACCCGCTTCCTACTGAATCGGTGGGAATTTGTCTTTTTCACGAGAGGTGGATCAAAAAAATTTACACCAAACCATTTTGTCAATTGTGCATTAAATATGGCCTAGTATTTTATAAAAATGATTTGGTCCAATTTTGCAACAATTATTTGGTAGTTCCTTCACAAAAAAACCTCCTTTTGGGCACTCGAAAAATGGAAAATGGTTTTTTCGTCCAACGAAAATGAAAACTTCCGTAGGCAACATTGTTTGCCATTCCAATATGCACCCTTGTGCACAATATGAGATCATTTGAACAAACTATGCCATGAATGTGGCCATAAGATTGATAATTTGGCTTGAAATCCATTGACCTTCACACATGATAGCTCATTTCTGAGAACACTTTTTTAAAATAATTATCGTATTACAAGTTTATTATTTTTCCCTGAAACTTAATCACATATAATGAGACAATGCGAAGGTTTTCCAATTTTTTGATTTTTTTTGAATTTTTTATGCCCGTTTCAAAATGTGGTCAAAACGGCGGGCTTGACCGTTCCTAGGTAGCGGTTGAATCTTGGAATTTTTTTGGTGTTTCTCTGATTAAATAGATACTTATGTACCTATAAATGATTTTTGGAAAAAATAAAGAGCAAACTACGAGGTAGCTACCGTTCAAATTTGACCCGCTTCCAACTGAATCAGCGGGAATTTGTCTTTTTCACCAGAGGTGGATAAAAACTTTTTACAACCATCATTTTGTTAATTGTGCATTAAATATGGCCTAGTATTTTATAAAAATGATTTGGTCCAATTTTGCAACAAATATTTGGGAGGTCCTTCACAAAAAAACTCATTTCGGGCACTCAAAAAATGGAAAATGAATTTTCCGTGCAAAGAAAATGAAAACTCACTTAGGCAACATTGTTTGGAATTCCAAGATGCACCCTTGTGCACAATATGAGATCATTTGAACAAACTATGCCATGAATGTGGCCATAAGATTGATCATTTGGCTTAAAAGCCATGAATCTTCACACTTGATAGCTGATTTCTGAGAACACCTTTTTAAAATAATTACTGTATTACAAGTTTATTATTTTTCCTGTAAACTTGGTCACATATAATGACACAATGCGAAGGTTTTCCAATTTTTTTGATTTTTTTGAATTTTTTATGCCCGTTTCAAAATGCGGTCAAAACGACGGGCTTGACCGTTCCTAGCTAGTGGTTGAATCTTGGAATTTTTTTGGTGTTTCTCTGATTAAATAGATACTTATGTACCTAGAAATGATTTTTGGAAAAAAAATAAAGAGCAAGCTATGAGGCAGCTGCAATTCAAATTTGACCCGCTTCCAACTGAATCAGCGGAAATTTATCTTTTTCACCAGAAGTGGATCAAATATTTTGACACCCAACCATTTGGTCAATTCTGCATTAAATATGGCCTAGTTTTTATAAAAATGATTTGGTACAACTTTGCAATAAATATATTGTAGGTCCTTCACAAAATAAACTCATTTCGGGCACTCGAAAAATGGGAAAACGAATTTTCCGTGCAAAGAAAATGAAAACTCCCTTAGGCAACATTGTTTGCCATTCCAATATGCACCCTTGTGCACAATATGAGATCATTTGAACAAACTATGCCATGAATGTGGCCATAAGATTGATCATCTGACTTGAAAGGCATTGATCTCCACACATGATAGCTCGTTTCTGAGAACACTTTTTTTAAATAATTTCTGTATTTCAAGTTTATTATTTTTCCTGCTAACTTGGCCACATATAACGACACAATGCAAAGGTTTTGCAATTTTTTGATTTTTTTGAATTTTTTATGCCCGTTTCAATATGCGGTCAAAACGGCGGGAATGACCGTTCCTAGCTAGTGGTTGAATCTTGGAAGTTTTTTGGTGTTTCTCTGATTAAATAGATACTTATGTACCTAGAAATGATTTTTGGAAAAAATAAAGAGCAAACTATGAGGCAGCTGCAATTCAAATTTGACCCGCTTCCAACTGAATCGGCGGAAATTTGGTTTTTTCACGAGAGGTGGATCAAAACTTTTGAAACCCAACCATTTGGTCAATTGTGCATTAAATATGACCTAGTATTTTAGAAAATTGATTTGGCCCAATTTTGCAATAAATATTTGTAGGTCCTTCACAAAATAAACTCATTTCGGGCACTCGAAAAATGGGAAACGAATTTTCCATGCAAAGAAAATGAAAACTCCCTTAGGCAACATTGTTTGCCATTCCAATATGCACCCTTGTGCACAATATGAGATCATTTGAACAAACTATGCCATGAATGTGGCCATAAGATTGATCATTTGGCTTGAAAGGCATTGATCTCCACACATGATAGCTCGTTTCTGAGAACACTTTTTTTAAAATAATTGCCGTATTACAAGTTTATTATTTTTGCTGGTAACTTGGCCACATATAACGACACAATGTGAAGGTTTTCCAATTTTTTGATTTTTTTCGAATTTTTTATGCCCGTTTCAAAATGCGGTCGAAACGGCGGGCTTGACCGTTCTTAGCTAGTGGTTGAATCTTGGAAAACTTTTGATGTTTCTCTAATTAAATAGATACTTATTTACCTAGAAATGATTTTTGAAAAAAATAAAGAGCAAACTATGAGGCAGATGTAGTTCAAACTTGACCCGCTTCCAACTGAATCAGCGGAAATTTGTCTTTTTCACGAGTGGTGGATCAAAACTTTTGACACCCAACTATTTGGTCTATTGTGCATTAAACATTGCCTAATATTTTAGAAAAATGATCTGGTCCAATTTTGTAATAGATGTATGGTAGGTCCTTCACAAAAAAACCATTTCGGGCACTCGAAAAATAGAAAACGGGTATTTTTTGGAATGAAAATGAAAACTCCCCAGATCAACATTGTTCGTCATCACAAGATACACACATGTGCACAATATTATTTCATTTTAACAAACTATAAGTGGTTAATATGTTGAATGTTTGCCCTAGATAAGAGGATAAAAACTATAAGAGAAACATAGGCTGAATTCTGATTGGTGGAATCCGTTGTGGCATGGATCGATGACGTGGCAAACATCCGTCCATCCATCCATCCATACATCAATCCATCTGTCGATCCAATCCAGTGCAGCCTCTCTCTCACACGCGCGTGAACCCTAGCCGATCCAGATCCCTCCCCGCCCCCACTCCTCTCCCCGATCCAGATCCCTCCGCCGCCGCCCCGTCCTCCCCTTCCTTCCGCCGCCCACCTCTCCCCTCGCCTCCGCCACCCACCTCTCCCCTCGCCACCAGTCTGCACCCTCCCCTCCCCTCCACTCCTCCCTCGCCTCCGGCCAGAATCGTCGCTCCCGCCTTCCACCCCCCCGTGCCATTCACAGCACCACCGCCACCAACCGCCCCCGTCTCCCTCACCTCGCCGTCGGCCCCCACCTTCTCTTCCCCGCCCTTCCACTCCCTCGCGTCGCAGCGACAGTTCCACTCCCTCGCCATGGGTAAATTGATCATCGAATTACTGCTGCTTCGTCTCCTGATCTGAGTGATGATTGTTTTTTGCTGATCAATTTTGCTCTTTCTGCGTGGTCTGGAGGATCGAGAGGCTCGTCGCCAGGGTCGCCCTCCAGAGCGACGATGTCGAGCTCGTCGCCGTCAACGACCCCTTCATCACCACCGAGTACATGGTATGCCCCTCGATCTACGGTTTTCACCCGCTCTGATAGCCAAATCTGGTGGTCTGAAAGGTTTTAGAGTGGTTTTACCTGTGATTTATTCTGTTAGCATACCTGATGCTTGTGTTGTTCTGCCAGCGTTCTATGAGGTATAAGAGTTCGCCTGATTTTGGAGTGGTCTCTAACTTGTTAAGAGTTCAGGCCTGATTTTGCTAGTAGTATTAGCCGGCTTGGAATTGATGGTGTTAGATAGCACTCCAGTGTTACCTGACTTTGAAATAGGTAGATGGCGGCTTGGATTGATTTCGTCCTTGCCTGCTGGACGAACTGAGATGTTCTGCAGCCAGCTGCATTTGGTGGTGCAGTGCACACACTGAAGATACCGAATTCAATGCTTGTTAACTGAATATAGCCTCTTGTTCTGCAACCTGCCTGACTAATTCACACTGTTAGGATTGACAGGGCTGGCGCGGAGTTCCCGGGCTTACAAAAATAGAGTTCAGTGGTGAACTACCAATGGAAATTTCAGTAGTAAAAGCTAGGACTCAAAATTTCAAATTTCCATAGTACATCGGTAGGAACTTGGGTTCTGTATGTTCAGATAGCTATTACGCAAATGTGCACCCTTATTTCAAGTATTTTCGGACGTAGGGAGTGGGTGCTGGCGGCGCCTCGTCCCAGCTGATGCAACTCTCTTTTTGAGTCGCTCGACTCGTATATATCGACTAGTCCATCCACGACTCGACTCGTAACTTCTATTTCTAGCGGCCTATATATGTATGGTCCTGATTAATGTCACTCCAATTAAGGAAGCCTTATAGTACATATGTTTGCACTGAACAAGTGTATTTATGGTTCAGAATGGAAAACAATCAAACAAGTTATTGTTTTCCTCCTTAGCATGCATCTAGTCTTTGGGGAATATTTGTTCTGAAGTCATTACTACACTATATTTAGCTATGACATCCCAATGCTTGAGTCCTGATAACATCCAAGAACAGTATCTGGGACTGGCTTGCATTTATGCTTCTTAAAATGGAAAATTGTGCTACTTAACTTTTTACCTGATGTGACTAGCTTCCTACTTATCAGTTTTTGCCTTGTTAATAACTAGAAAACCTTTATGCTAGTATATAGTAGGATTATTAATTAGCTCATGTTAGTTGGTATTGTTGTTGTACAAGCGGGGCCCTCTCTCCTAGAGATATAATTCTGGGTGCAGGTTCATCATAGTTTTAGTGCAAATATTTGCATCAGATGGATGCATGGAGTGTTCCTTTCTTCCTTATAAAGCTAGCCTACTATATTGAAATTAACACACTTTTGCATGCATGATGATGCAAATTGTAGGCACGCCGAGGCTGCTGGCGGATGCTTCTTCAGGGGCAAAGAAGAAATCTTCAAGAAGAAGGTGCCCGAAGCTGATGCGGCGGCAAGTGACTGATGTTTACATGTTGGGTCACGATGAAAATCATTTGTTGTTGCAGAAAGTTATAGGTAAGCAGCCAACTTGTTTGTGCCATCCACTTTATAGCTGGACTATCCGTTTAATTTATAAATGGTTACTTGTTGTTGCTGCTGTAGGAGCAACATTCCTGATGGCGACGGGTACGTGATGAAGTTCATAAACATATGATAAGAACTGAGAACTCAGAGAACTTCAAGGACAAGATCAACGAGGTGACCGGTGTTATGGCAGCTGTGTACGGTGGTGACCCCAGCCGCAGGACTCCCCAGGCCATCTGCATCTGCCCTACCAGGGAGATTGCGTAGCAGGTCCCTCTCTCATCTCATCTAGTTACTGAATACTCCTCTGACTGCTATTTTTCACCTGTAATCTGATTATTAATGTACCCAAATGTTAATTGGACCTCCTGTCTAGTATAGGACAAGTCAGTGAATGCTAGTATGTGTTTTACTAAATTCATCAGATAGTTAACTCACTGTGAGATGTCCACTCTTGTTTTGTTAATTCATCAGATAGCAGGAAATTCTGCCCTGCTTTGTTGAACTGTTTCTGACCATGCTTGCCCGCATTGCGTGTTCTGTGCAGGTGTTGATGCAGGTAGATATGTTCCTGACCAAGCTGACCAGCATATGCAAGAGGAGCACGGAGAAGGGCTCTATGTGGGTCACCATGAAGCGATGTGAGAGACCCCCTACCCTTACAGCTAGTTCGTGTGGTGTGGGTTGTAGATTTGATGGGTTCAACAACTCTGATGTGACGAGTTGTTCGATGTGCGCAGTGTCGATGAAGTGTCAGGCTAGGTTGAAGAAGATGGCGAGTAAGGGGGAGCCTGTTGAGTACCGGTGCCTGGTCTGCGCCACCGATGGCAAGAGGAACATCTCCACCTCGGTATTATTCACTTTCTCTCTGCTGCTGGTTCGGCATTATGTCTGCTGGATGTGTTTTGCCTTAATTTTTGTGCCTGATGGTAATCAGGTTGCCGTTATTTAGCCCCCTTGTGTGCTATGATTTGAATTATAGATCAAACATTTGCATATTTCCTTCGTGTATCTACTGTATGAACTGAAACAACTCCAGTTTGCACACATGCTAAATAGAATTTTTGTTGGTTGTTACTTCCAATTGAGGACTGTTTGTTGGTGTTGAGAAATCGATAGGTAGGTTGGTAAATATAATGGAAGAACTTATATTAGATTTTCGTTGGTTTCAGAATGTCTGTTTCAATGTCTTTTCTGATAATGGAAGAACTTATATTAATCTGCTGGTTGTTGGTTTCTATGTACTCCCTCCATAATTCAAAGCCAAGACACTTATTTTTGATCAGAGGGAGTACATGCTTGTAATAGCCTTGAACTAGTAAGAACATTTTAGTCACTCCATGCTAGTTAGTGTTAGTCACTCCATGAACACATACTGGTTAGTGTTAGTCATACTATTTATGTACATCTCATTTGCTATCAATTCTTGCTTATAAGTTATTGGATCCCTCATTGGCTACTGTTTGATGTTTTGTACAGATTCTTATTCTTATATGTTCATTCTTGTTTTTTGCATAGGTGAAGTGCAAATCCAAGTTCGAAGCTGTGAAGCATATCAACAAAGACTAGCATATTATGTGTTGTAAATGTAGGCAGTAGTAGGCTTATCTCGGCTGTAGTATACTGTAATGTTTGTAATAGACTAATGCCGTGTTGTTTTGGACGAATTTCATTTGCTATTTGGATTGTTTGAAATAATGATTGTGTATTGAATACCTGTCAAATGGAAACCTGACAAGGGGGTCCAAGTTATAATAGTTGTTTGATAGATTTTGAAATTTTTGATGTGTGGGATCAATTTTGTGATAAGCATGACAACTGGGACCAATCTGATTGGTGGGACTAGTGGCAAAAAAAGGACGAAAATAAAATATCAACAGACTGTAAAAGGCTGCATCTTAGAAAAAAGGCCGAATTAATGGCCCAAGCCCATGTAGCTAGCAAAAATTAACAAGAAAAAAATACAGTAAAAAGGCCGAATTGTTGGGCTAGGCCCATGTAGAAAATCGAATTGGACCGGGCTGAATCTTGTGCCACATCAGATTGCCACGCTGGATGCCTACGTGGCCTGGGGAGGTTGCTAGTGACCAAAATGCCACAGTAGACGTATTTTGGTCATAAACGTCTACGACCATTCCAGAAGAAATGTCGCTATAGTCAGTTTATGACCGCCAGCTTTTGACCTTATGTTTTTGGTCACAAAAAGGTCACAAATTGAAAACAGTGACCATTCAGTGACCAATAGTGCTGGTCTCACAAGTTGACATATTTCTTGTAGTGTTTATTGGCCTACTCTCTTCAAGGATGCTCGTAAGTTCGTCTTATATTGTGATGAATGTCAAAGAATAGGTAATATTGGTAAGCGTCAAGAAATGCCTATGAATTATTCACTTGCTGCCGAACCATTTGATGTTTGGGGATTTGATTACATGGGACCTTTTCCTTCCTCTAATCGGTATACACATATTTTGGTTGTTGTTGATTATGTTACTAAGTGGGTACAAGCTATTCCAACTAGTAGTGCTGATCACAACACCTCTATTAAAATGCTTATGGAAGTTATTTTCCCAAGGTTTGGAGTTCCTAGATATTTAATGACAGATGGAGGTTCACACTTTATTCATGGTGCTTTTCGTAAAATGCTTGTCAAGTATGATGTTAACCATAGAATTGCATCACCCTACCATCCTTAGTCTAGTGGTCAAGTTGAACTTAGCAATAGAGAATAAAATTAATTTGGCGAAAGACAGTCAATAGGCCCCAGAAGAATTGGTCTAAGAAATTAGATGATGCACTTTGGGCTTATAGAACAGCATATAAAAATCCTATGGGTATGTCTCCTTATAAATTGGTTTATGGAAAAGCTTGTCATTTGCCTCTTGAGTTAGAACATAAAGCATATTAGGCAGTTAAAGAGGTCAACTATGATTTCAAACTTGCCGGTGAAAAGAGGTTGTTTGACATTAGCTCTTTAGATGAATGGAGAACCCAAGCTTATGAAAATGCCAAGTTATTTAAAGAAAATGTTAAAAGATGGCATGATAAAATAATCCAAAAGCGTGAGTTTAAAGTTGGAGAATATGTTCTTTTGTACAACTCTCGTTTCAGATTCTTTGCAGGAAAACTCCTCTCTAAATGGGAAGGGCCCAATGTTATCGAGGAGGTTTATCGGTCTGGAGCTATCAAAATAAATAATGCCGAAGGTACTAACCCGAATTTTGTTAATGGGCAACGAATAAAACATTATATCTCAGGTACTCCCATTAATGTTGAAAGTAATATTATCCAAACTATGACACCGGAAGAACACATAAAAGAGACCTTCCAGAACACTCCAGAATCGTTAAAAAGAGGAGGTACGTGATACGGCAAGTAAACAGACTCTGAAAAATCCGCAAAAATATTTTCTGTCCGTTTTGGAGTATAACAAAAATTATGAAAATAAGGAACTTTCAGGAACTGCACCCTGGTGGGCACAAGACACTAGGGCAAGCCTTTCCAGACGCGCCCAGGTGGCTTGTGCCCACCTCGGGTACCTTCCGGACTCCGTTTTTCTACAACTTGCTTGTTTCCCAAGATAAAAAAATCTTTATATACCCCCCCCCCCCGAACCTATTGACCACCGTATTGCAGAGAAATCCTCTATTTTCTTCTCCTGCTGTTTTCCTGATAGATCTGAAAATATGCCATCCCAAGACTCTGAGGGTGAGAGCTATAACCCCAAGTCCTATGGGGATGTGGAGCATTATGGCTGGACCTCGGAGGAAGAGGGAGACTATTATCCTAGGGAGAAGGAGGAGACAAGCTCAGATGAGGATGAAACCTCGTTCCCTCAACCTGGGGACATGCATGTGGAATTCAAGAAGTTAAGCCTCCCCAACAAAGCAAAGAGGCCTAAGGTTCAGTTTATACCCTTCCGCCTTTTACAGGAAAATAAGCAAGATTTATGAAAAAGGTATTGGAGCTTGAGCAGTAGATCAGTGAACTGAAAGAGGAAAATTCCATCCTCAAGCGTAAGCTAAGGAAGAAGGACAAGATCTCTACTTCATCACCACCACCTTCTTCATCACCAAAAGAAAATTGAGTATCGGGTATGGGCACTACCCTTGGCTTTAGCCAAGCTTGGGGGAGGTGCCCCGGTATCATATCACCCCCACTATATTTTGCATTTACTTATTTTAGTTTGATCCATAGTTATCATATGCTTTATATAAATAAAAGTTTAGTTCGATCCTTTCTTTTCAAGAGTTTGCTTAGTGATCTATCCTTGTAATCGTGTGCGAGATACATAATAAATTTTTAGTTTGAGTTTTTTCTTTCTTTATTTTCATGTTCCAATAAAAATAAAGGAAATAAATGAATAAGATCATATGCTAATCTTATGGTCGGTGATGACACCACATAAGAAAATTTTATTAGAGATTGACAAACATAGCATTGGTCAATGATGCAACTCATGAAAGAATTAATAAGGGAAGAGAAGATTCACATATAAATACAGTATCCTGGAAATCTTTTGTTATTGTGAGCCCCCATCAAAATATTATATGCCAAAATTGTTGATATTGGACAAGGAAGACAACTTAATGATTTATGTTTGTTCATATTCACATAGAAGTTATATTGTCATAGATCCTTCAACATGTGGTGCTCGCCCCCCATCTTTGCTAGTAAAAAATTCTGCACTAAGTAGAGATACTACTTGTGCATCCAAAAACCCTTAAACCCAAATCTTATTTTCAAATGTCCACCATACCTACCTAAGTATTGAGTCAGATCCTTCAAGTAAGTTGTCATCGGTGCAATAAGGCAATAAAAATTGCTTCTAAAAGTGCGAGATCAGTTAGTGTAAGAGAAAATTGAGCATTGTACGAACTTGTGATGGTGAAGAAGAAAAGCGACAGACTGCATAATAAAGGTTACCATCACAAAGGGCAATACAATGTGACATTCTTTTGCACTAAGGGGTTGAGAATACAAACAAATAAGCGCATGGTAACCTCTGCTTCCCTCTGCGAAGGGCCTATCTTTTACTTTTATGTATTTACTTTTATGCAAGAGTCAAAGTTTTTATCTCTATTCCTTTTTATTTTTCTCCTTTGGCAAGCATCATGTGTTGAGGAAAGATCTAGGCACATATGTCCAGTTGAATATGGGTGGCATAATTTATTATTGTTGACATCACCCTTGAGGCGAATACGTTGGGAGGCGAAACTATAAGCCCCTATCTTTCTATGTGTTCGGTTGAAACGTTTTGCTCATGTGTATGCAGTGAGTGTTACAAATCATAGAAGACTAAATGATGGTTGAGTATGTGGACTTTCCTAAAGGCTCTGATACATGACCCTTCCTGAGAAGATGATGAATTGTAGTTCCAAAGTTGACTGAGAATATAGTTTGTTGGTTTCTAATAGAGTTTATGCTTTATACTTCGATAGTGTGATGAATTGTTACTTATTCATGAGAGGTCTATGATAAAAGTTCTATGATAATTTTTTTATGTCAAAGTTTGTTGCTGTTATAATAATTCACATGATGCTTCTATGCCAGTATTTTCTTTTTATCTACACCCCTCTCTCTCTCTCTAAGCATGTGGATATGTTTTTCGATTTTGGTTTTCGCTTGAGGACAAGCAAGGTCGAAGCTTGGGGTAGTTGATACGTCCATTTTGCATCATGTTTTCCTACTATTATTTATGATGTATTTATGCATAATAATGCTTTTTGGATTAATTCTAATGCCTTTTCTCTCATAATATGCAAGGTACACACAAAGAGGGAGAATTCCGGCACCTGGAAATCTGGACCTGGAAAAGCTACGTCAGGCTACCTATTCTGCACAACTCCAAACAAGCTGAAACTTTATGGAAATTTTTTATGGAATATATGAGGAATATTGGAGCCAATAAGCACCAGAGGGCGCCCACCAGGTGGGCACGACCCACCTGGGCGTGCCAGGGAGCCCAATCGTGCCACGGTGGGTTGTGCTCACCCAGTCCCACCTCTGGTGCCCATCTTCTGGTATATAAGTCATTTTCACCTAGAAAAAATAAGGAGAGGACTTTTGGGATGGAGCGCCGCCGTCTCGAGACGGAACTTGGGCATGAGCACTTTTTCCCTCCGGCAGAGCGATTCCGCTGGGGGAACTACCCTCCGAGAGGGGGAAATCATCGTCATCATCATCACCAACAAATCTCCCATCTTGGGGAGGGCAATCTCCATCAACATCTTCAACCACACCATCTCATCTCAAACTCTAGTTCATCTCTTGTGTTCAATTTTTGTACCGGAACTATAGATTGGTGCTTGTGGGTGACTAGTAGTGTTGATGACATCTTGTAGTTGATTACTATATGGTTTATTTTGTGGAAGATTATATGTTCAGATCCATTATGCTATTTAATACCCCTCTGATCTTGAGCGTGTTTATTACTTGTGAGTAGTTACTTTTGTTCTTGAGTTCACGGGAGAAATCATGTTGCAAGTAATCATGTGATCTTGATATGTGTTCGATATTTTGATAGTATGTATGTTGTGATTTCCTTAGTGGTGTCATGTGAACGTCGACTACATGATACTTTACCATATTTGGGCCTGAGGGAGTGCATTGTGGAGTAGATATTAGATGATGGGTTGTGAGAGTGACAGAAGCTTAAACCCTAGTTTATGCGCTATTCCGTAAGGGAACTATTGGATCCAAAAGTTTAATGATATGGTTAGGATTTATCCTTAATACTTTTATTATAGTTGCGGATGCTTGCGAGGGGGTTAATCATATGTAGGAGGTTTGTTAAAGTAAGGACAACACCTAAGCACCGGTTCACGCACATATTAAATTATCAAAATAGCAAACACGAATTGAATCAACATGATGAAAGTGACTAGATTAAATTCCTGTGTACCCGCAAGAACGCTTTGCTTACTATAAGAGACCGTTTTGGCCCATCATTTGCCTCAAAAGGATTGGGCTACCTTGCTGCACTTTTGTTACTATTATCATTAGTTGCTCGTTACAAAATATCTTGCTATCAAACTACTCTGTACTTACAATTTCAGCACTTGCAGACATTACCTTGTTGAAAACCACTTGTCATTTCCTTCTACTCCTCGTTGGGTTCGACACTCTTACTTATCGAAAAGAGCTACAATTGATCCACTATACTTGTGGGTCATCATGTACCCCAGGGGCGCACGATGCTCGGTGTTGTCCGTCATGAGGACCTCAGCAGTCGACTCATCGCTCTCGCACTCGGACCTGTCAGAGGAGACGTCGAGGAGACCATCAGAGAGGTCGAGGGAGGGCTCATCGAACTCGAGAGCCGACACGTGGTCTGTCGTGGCATGAAGGCCACGGCGTGCCTGATGCAGCACTGCAACCGTGAGCTTCCGGAGCTGAAGGTTGTTGGAGAAGGTGAGGGACCACTCGGTATGGACCTGAAGGCTGTCGGAGAAGGACTCCATACGATGATGCGCGGAAGTGTGCTGCACCGCGGACGGGCAGCGCCTCCACGTCTAGCGGGGCCTCGAGAAGCCATGCTGAGTCATTGGCGATGAAGTTGAGCATCCCGAAATGGATTTCGCTGCCGACTAACATGATGATGATGAAACTCCACCTGCGCTGTGAAACTTTGCTAGACGCCTAGCCCCAAGGTGGGTGTCAACTGTCGGGGTTACGATCCTGACAATGAGTACTGGGGGTACGAAAGAGGGGTGAAGCCTAGATACAACGTAGGTGTAACACTCGGTGTTTAGCGAGTTCAGACCCCTCTTGGAGGAGGTAATATCTCTACGTTTGTGCCTGGGGGCTTGGTTTTCTTAAGGGGTATGATTACAGTGATTGCTTCACCCCACCACAAGAGGAGTGCGGCTTATATAGAGTGCGCTGCAACCTCCATCGCTCCGATTGTTGGGGAACGTAGCAAAAATTCAAAATTTTCCTACGTGTCACCAAGATCTATCTATGGAGAGACTAGCAACGAGGGGAAGGAGAGTGCATCTACATACCCTTGTAGATCGCTAAGCGGAAGCGTTCAAGTGAACGGGGTTGATGGAGTCGTACTCGTCGTGATTCAGATCACCGATGATCCTAGTGCCGAACGGACGGCACCTCCGCGTTCAACACACGTACAGCTCGACGATGTCTCCCACGCCTTGATCCAGCAAGGAGAGAGGGAGAGGTTGAGGAAGACTCCATCCAGCAGCAGCACAACGGCGTGGTGGTGATGGAGGAGCGTGGCAATCCTGCAGGGCTTCGCCAAGCACCTACGGGAGAGGAGGAGGTGTCACGGGAGGGAGGGAGGCGCCAAGGGCTCAGGTATGGATGCCCTCCCTCCCCTCCACTATATATAGGGGCAGGGGAGAGGGGGGAGGCGCAGCCTTGCCCCTTCCTCCAAGGAAGGGGTGCGGCTAAGAGGGGGGGAGGAGTCCATCCTCCCCAAGGCACCTCGGAGGTGCCTTCCCCCTTTAGGACTCTCCCCTTTTTCCTATATCTTGGCGCATGGGCCTCTAGGGGCTGGTGCCCTTGGCCCATGTAGGCCAAGGCGCACCCCCTACAGCCCATGTGGCCCCCCGGGGCAGGTGGCCCCACCCGGTGGGCCCCCGGGACCCTTCCGGTGGTCCCGGTACAATACCGATGACCCCGAAACTTGTCCCGATGGCCGAAACAGGACTTCCTATATATAAATCTTTACCTCCGGACCATTCCGGAACTCCTCGTGACGTCCGGGATCTCATCCGGGACTCCGAACAACATTCGGTAACCACATACAAGCTTCCTTTATAACCCTAGCGTCATCGAACCTTAAGTGTGTAGACCCTACGGGTTCGGGAGACATGCAGACATGACCGAGATGTTCTCCGGTCAATAACCAACAGCGGGATCTGGATACCCATGTTGGCTCCCACATGTTCCACGATGATCTCATCGGATGAACCACGATGTCAAGGACTCAATCAATCCCGTATACAATTCCCTTTGTCTAGCGGTATGGTACTTGCCCGAGATTCGATCGTCGGTATACCGATACCTTGTTCAATCTCGTTACCGGCAAGTCTCTTTACTCGTTCCGTAACACATCATCCCGTGATCAACCCCTTGGTCACATTGTGCACATTATGATGATGTCCTACCGAGTGGGCCCAGAGATACCTCTCCGTTTACACGGAGTGACAAAATCCCAATCTCGATTCGTGCCAACCCAACAGACACTTTCAGAGATACCCGTAGTGTACCTTTATAGCCACCCAGTTACGTTGTGACGTTTGGCACACCCAAAGCACTCCTACGGTATCCGGGAGTTGCACAATCTCATGGTCTAAGGAAATGATACTTGACATTAGAAAAGCTTTAGCATACGAACTACATGATCTTGTGCTAGGCTTAGGATTGGGTCTTGTCCATCACATCATTCTCCTAATGATGTGATCCCGTTATCAACGACATCCAATGTCCATGGTCAGGAAACCGTAACCATCTATTGATTAACGAGCTAGTCAACTAGAGGCTTACTAGGGACATGGTGTTGTCTATGTATCCACACATGTATCTGAGTTTCCTATCAATACAATTCTAGCATGGATAATAAACGATTATCATGAACAAGGAAATATAATAATAATCAATTTATTATTGCCTCTAGGGCATATTTCCAACAGTCTCCCACTTGCACTAGAGTCAATAATCTAGTTCACATCGATATGTGATTAACACTCAAGGTCACATCCCCATGTGACTAACACCCAAAGAGTTTACTAGAGTCAATAATCTAGTTCACATTTACCATGTGATTAACACTCGATGAGTTCTGGGTTTGATCATGTTATGCTTGTGAGAGAGGTTATAGTCAACGGGTCTGAACCTTTCAGATCCGTGTGTGCTTTACAAATCTCTATGTCATCTCCTAGATGCAGCTACCACGTTCTATTTGGAGCTATTCCAAATAACTGTTCTACTTGGAGCTATTCTAAATTGTTGCTCCATTATACGTATCCGGTATCTCTACTCAGAGCTATCCGGATAGGTGTTAAGCTTGCATCGACGTAACCCTTTACGACGAACTCTTTTACCACCTCCATAATTGAGAAAATTCCTTAGTCCACTAGTTACTAAGGATAACTTTGACCGCTGTCCTGTGATCCATTCTTGGATCACTCTTGTACCCCTTGACTGACTCATGGTAAAGCACACTTCAGGTGCGGTACACAGCATAGCATACTGTAGAGCCTATGTCTTAAGCATAGGGGACGACCTTCGTTCCTTTCTCTCTATTCTGCCATGGTCGAGCTTTAAGTCTTAACTTCATACCTTACAACTCAGGCAAGAACTCCTTCTTTGACTGATCCATCTTGAACACCTTCAAGATCATGTCAAGGTATGTGCTCATTTGAAAGTACTATTAAGCGTTTTGATCTATCCTTATAGATCTTGATGCTCAATGTTCAAGTAGCTTAATCCAGGTTTTCCATTGAAAACACTTTCCAAATAACCCTATATGCTTTCCAGAAATTCTACGTCATTTCTGATCATTAATATGTCAACAACATATACTCATCAGAAATTCTATAGTGCTCCCACTCACTTCTTTGGAAATACAAGTTTCTCATAAACTTTGTATACACCCAAAATCTTTGATCATCATCAAAGCATACATTCCAACTCCGAGATGCTCACTCCAGTCCTCAGAAGGATTGCTGGAGCTTTGCATACTTATTAGCATATTTCAGGATAGACAAAACCTTCCGGTTGTATCACATACAACCTTTCCTCAAGAATCGTCGAGGAAACAATGTTTTGACATCCTATCTGCAAGATTTCATAAATAATGCAGTAATTGCTAATATAATTCCAACAGACTCTTAGCATCGCTACGAGTGAGAAAGTCTCATCGTAGTCAACTCCTTGAACTTGTCGAAAAACATCTTAACGACAAGTCGAGCTTTCTCAATGGTGACACTTACCATCATTGTCTGTCTTCCTTTCAAAATCCATATGTACCTAACAGCCTTACGACCATCAAGTAGTTCTTCCAAAGTCTACACTTTGTTTTCATACATGGATCCTCTCTCGGGTTTTATGGCCTTGAGCCATTTATCGGAATCCGGGCCCACCATCGCTTCTCCATAGCTCGTAGGTTCATTGTTGTCTAGCAACATGACTTCCAAGACAGGATTACGTACCACTCTGAAGTAGTACGCATCCTTGTCATCCCACGAGGTTTGGTAGTGACTCGATCCGAAGTTTCATGATCACTATCATAAGCTTCCACTTCAGTTGGTGTACGTGCCACAGGAACAACTTCCTGTGCCCTGCTACACACTTGTTGAAGTGACGGTTCAATAACCTCATCAAGTCTCCACCATCCTCCCACTCAATTTTTCGAGAGAAACCTTTCCTCGAAAAGGACCCGATTCAAGAAACAATCCCTATTGCTTTCGGATCTGAATTAGGAGGTATACCCAACTGTTTTGGGTGTCCTATGAAGATGCATTTTATCTGCTTTGGGTTCGAGCTTATCAACCTGAAACCTTTTCACATAAGCGTCGCAGCCCCAAACTTTCAAGAAACGGCAACTTAGGTTTCTCCAAACCATAGTTCATACGGTGTCGTCTCAACGAAATTATGTGGTGCCCTATTTAAAGTGAATGTGGTTGTCTCTAATGCCTAACCCATGAACGATAGTGGTAACTCGATAAGAGACATCATGGTATGCACCATATCCAATAGGGTGCAACTATGATGTTTGGACACACCATCACACTATGGTGTTCCAGGCTGTATCAGTTGTGAAACAATTTCCACAATGTCTTAATTCTGTGCCAAACTCGTGATTCAGATATTCATCTCTATGATCATATCATAGATCTTTTATCCTCTTGTCACGACGATCTTTCAACTTCACACTGAAATTACTTGAACCTTTCAATAATTCAGACTCGTGATTCATCAAGTAAATATACTCAACATCTACTCGAATCATCTGTGAAGTAAGAACATAACGATATTCACTGCATGCCTCAGCACTCATTGGACTGCACACATCAAAATGTGTTACTTCCAACAAGTTGCTATCTTGTTCCATCTTACTGAAAACGAGGCTTTTCAGTCATCTTGCCCATGTGGTATGATTTGCATGTCCCAAGTGATTCAAAATCAAGTGAGTCAAAACGGTCCATTTGCATGGAGTTTCTTCATGCATATACACCAATAGACATGGTTCGCATGTCTCAAACTTTTCAAAAACGAGTGAGCCCAAAGATCCATCAATATGGAGCTTCTTCATGCGTTTTATACCGATATGACTTACGTGGCAGTGCCACAAGTAGGTGGTACTATCATTACTATCTTTTGGCATGAACATGTGTATCACTACGATCGAGATTTAATAAACCATTCATTTTAGGTGTAAGACCATTGAAGGTATTATTCAAATAAACAGAGTAACCATTATTCTCCTTAAATGAATAACCGTATTGCGATAGACGTAATCCAATCATGTCTATGCTCAACGCAAACACCAAATAACAATTATTTAGGTTTAACACCAATCTCTTTGGTAGAGGGAGCGTGCGATGCTTGATCATATCAAGCTTGGAAAAACTTCCAACACATATCGTCAGCTCACCTTTAGCTAGTCTCCGTTTATTCCGTAGCCTTTTGTTTCGAGTTACTAACACTTAGCAACCGAACCGGTATCTAATACCCTGGTGCTACTAGGAGTACTAGCAAAGTACACATTAACACAATGTATATCCAATATACTTCTATCGACCTTGCCAGCCTTCTTATCTACCAAGTATCTAGGGTAATTCTGCTCTAGTGGTTGTTCCCCTTATTACAGAAGCACTTAGTCTCGGGTTTGGGTTTTACCTTGGGTTTCTTCACTAGAGCAGCAGCTGATTTGCCGTTTCATGAAGTATCCCTTCTTGCCCTTGCCCTTCTTGAAACTAGTGGTTTCACCAACCATCAACAATTGATGCTCCTTCTTGATTTCTACTTTCGCGGTGTCAAACATCGCGAATACCTCAAGGATCATCATATCTATCCCTGATATGTTATAGTTCATCACGAAGCTCTAACAGCTTGGTGGCAATGACTTTGGAGAACCATCACTGTCTTATCTGGAAGATCAACTCCCACTCGATTCAAATGATTGTTGTACTCAGACAATCTGAGCACAAGCTCAACAATTGAGCTTTTCTCCTTAGTTTGCAGGTTAAGAAAGTCATCGGAGGTCTTATACCTCTTGACATGGGCACGAGCCTGAAATCCCAATTTCAGCCCTCAAAACATCTCATATGTTTCGCGATGTTTCAAAAACGTCTTTGGTGCCTCAACTCGAAACCGTTTAACTGAACTATCACGTAGTTATCAAAACGTGTATGTCCGATGTTCGCAACATCCACAGACGACGTTTGGGGTTCAGCACACTGAGCGGTGCATTAAGGACATAAGTTTTCTACTGTCCTCATAATCGCTACTATCAACTTTCAACTATATTTTCTCTAGGAACATATCTAAACAGTAGAACTATAGCGTGAGCTACGACATAATTTGCAAAAACCTTTTGACTATGTTCAGGATAATTAAGTTCATCTTATGAACTCCCACTCAGATAGACATCCCTCTAGTCATCTAAGTGATTACATGATCCGAGTCAAACTAGGCCGTGTCCGATCATCACGTGAGACGGACTAGCCATCATCGGTGAACATCTTCATGTTGATCGTATCTTCTATACGACTCATGTTCGACCTTTCGGTCTCCGTGTTCCGAGGCCATGTCTGTACATGCTAGGCTCGTCAAGTTAACCCTAAGTGTTTCGCGTGTGTAAATCTGTCTTACACCCGTTGTATGTGAACGTTAGAATCTAACACCCGATCATCACGTGGTGCTTCGAAACACGAACTGTCGCAACGGTGCACAGTTAGGGGAGAACACTTCTTGAAATTGTTGTAAGGGATCATCTTATTTACTACCGTCGTTCTAAGCAAATAAGATGTATAAACATGATAAACATCACATGCAATCAAATAGTGACATGATATGGCCATCATCACTTTGCTCCTTTTGATCTCCATCTTCGGGGCTCCATGATCATCATCGTCACCGGCATGACACCATGATCTCCATCATCATGATCTCCATCATCGTGTCTTCATGAAGTTGCCTCGCCAACTATTACTTCTACTACTATGGCTAACGGTTAGCAATAAAGTAAAGTAATTACATGACGTTTAAGTTGACACGCAGGTCACAAATAAATAAAGACAACTCCTATGGCTCCTGCCGGTTGTCATACTCATCGACATGCAAGTCGTGATTCCTATTACAAGAACATGATCAATCTCATACATCACATATATCATTCATCACATCCTTTTGGCCATATCACATCACATAGCATACCCTGCAAAAACAAGTTAGACGTCCTCTAATTGTTGTTTGCATGTTTTACGTGGCTGCTATGGGTTTCTAGCAAGAACGTTTCTTACCTACGCATGAACCACAACGTGATATGCCAATTGCTATTTACCCTTCATAAGGACCCTTTTCATCGAATCCGATCCGACTAAAGTGGGAGAGACAGACACCCGCCAGCCACCTTATGCAACTAGTGCATGTTTGTCGGTGGAACCGGTCTCACGTAAGCGTACGTGTAAGGTTGGTCCGGGCCGCTTCATCCCACGATGCCGCCGAATCAAGATAAGACTAGTAACGGCAAGCATATTGAACAATATCGACGCCCACAACTACTTTGTGTTCTACTCGTGCAAAGAATCTACGCAATAGACCTAGCTCATGATGCCACTGTTGGGGAACGTAGCAGAAATTCAAAATTTTCCTACGTGTCACCAAGATCTATCTATGGAGAGACTAGCAACGAGGGAAGGAGAGTGCATCTACATACCCTTGTAGATCGCTAAGCGGAAGCGTTCAAGTGAACGGGGTTGATGGAGTCGTACTCGTCGTGATTCAGATCACCGATGATCCTAGTGCCGAACGGACGGCACCTCCGCGTTCAACACACGTACAGCTCGACGATGTCTCCCACGCCTTGATCCAGCAAGGAGAGAGGGAGAGGTTGAGGAAGACTCCATCCAGCAGCAGCACAACGGCGTGGTGGTGATGGAGGAGCGTGGCAATCCTGCAGGGCTTCGCCAAGCACCTACGGGAGAGGAGGAGGTGTCACGGGAGGGAGGGAGGCGCCAAGGGCTCAGGTATGGATGCCCTCCCTCCCCTCCACTATATATAGGGGCAGGGGAGAGGGGGGAGGCGCAGCCTTGCCCCTTCCTCCAAGGAAGGGGTGCGGCTAAGAGGGGGGGAGGAGTCCATCCTCCCCAAGGCACCTCGGAGGTGCCTTCCCCCTTTAGGACTCTCCCCTTTTTCCTATATCTTGGCGCATGGGCCTCTAGGGGCTGGTGCCCTTGGCCCATGTAGGCCAAGGCGCACCCCCTACAGCCCATGTGGCCCCCCGGGGCAGGTGGCCCCACCCGGTGGGCCCCCGGGACCCTTCCGGTGGTCCCGGTACAATACCGATGACCCCGAAACTTGTCCCGATGGCCGAAACAGGACTTCCTATATATAAATCTTTACCTCCGGACCATTCCGGAACTCCTCGTGACGTCCGGGATCTCATCCGGGACTCCGAACAACATTCGGTAACCACATACAAGCTTCCTTTATAACCCTAGCGTCATCGAACCTTAAGTGTGTAGACCCTACGGGTTCGGGAGACATGCAGACATGACCGAGATGTTCTCCGGTCAATAACCAACAGCGGGATCTGGATACCCATGTTGGCTCCCACATGTTCCACGATGATCTCATCGGATGAACCACGATGTCAAGGACTCAATCAATCCCGTATACAATTCCCTTTGTCTAGCGGTATGGTACTTGCCCGAGATTCGATCGTCGGTATACCGATACCTTGTTCAATCTCGTTACCGGCAAGTCTCTTTACTCGTTCCGTAACACATCATCCCGTGATCAACCCCTTGGTCACATTGTGCACATTATGATGATGTCCTACCGAGTGGGCCCAGAGATACCTCTCCGTTTACACGGAGTGACAAAATCCCAATCTCGATTCGTGCCAACCCAACAGACACTTTCAGAGATACCCGTAGTGTACCTTTATAGCCACCCAGTTACGTTGTGACGTTTGGCACACCCAAAGCACTCCTACGGTATCCGGGAGTTGCACAATCTCATGGTCTAAGGAAATGATACTTGACATTAGAAAAGCTTTAGCATACGAACTACATGATCTTGTGCTAGGCTTAGGATTGGGTCTTGTCCATCACATCATTCTCCTAATGATGTGATCCCGTTATCAACGACATCCAATGTCCATGGTCAGGAAACCGTAACCATCTATTGATTAACGAGCTAGTCAACTAGAGGCTTACTAGGGACATGGTGTTGTCTATGTATCCACACATGTATCTGAGTTTCCTATCAATACAATTCTAGCATGGATAATAAACGATTATCATGAACAAGGAAATATAATAATAATCAATTTATTATTGCCTCTAGGGCATATTTCCAACAGTCTCCCACTTGCACTAGAGTCAATAATCTAGTTCACATCGATATGTGATTAACACTCAAGGTCACATCCCCATGTGACTAACACCCAAAGAGTTTACTAGAGTCAATAATCTAGTTCACATTTACCATGTGATTAACACTCGATGAGTTCTGGGTTTGATCATGTTATGCTTGTGAGAGAGGTTATAGTCAACGGGTCTGAACCTTTCAGATCCGTGTGTGCTTTACAAATCTCTATGTCATCTCCTAGATGCAGCTACCACGTTCTATTTGGAGCTATTCCAAATAACTGTTCTACTTGGAGCTATTCTAAATTGTTGCTCCATTATACGTATCCGGTATCTCTACTCAGAGCTATCCGGATAGGTGTTAAGCTTGCATCGACGTAACCCTTTACGACGAACTCTTTTACCACCTCCATAATTGAGAAAATTCCTTAGTCCACTAGTTACTAAGGATAACTTTGACCGCTGTCCTGTGATCCATTCTTGGATCACTCTTGTACCCCTTGACTGACTCATGGTAAAGCACACTTCAGGTGCGGTACACAGCATAGCATACTGTAGAGCCTATGTCTTAAGCATAGGGGACGACCTTCGTTCCTTTCTCTCTATTCTGCCATGGTCGAGCTTTAAGTCTTAACTTCATACCTTACAACTCAGGCAAGAACTCCTTCTTTGACTGATCCATCTTGAACACCTTCAAGATCACGTCAAGGCATGTGCTCATTTGAAAGTACTATTAAGCGTTTTGATCTATCCTTATAGATCTTGATGCTCAATGTTCAAGTAGCTTAATCCAGGTTTTCCATTGAAAACACTTTCCAAATAACCCTATATGCTTTCCAGAAATTCTACGTCATTTCTGATCATTAATATGTCAACAACATATACTCATCAGAAATTCTATAGTGCTCCCACTCACTTCTTTGGAAATACAAGTTTCTCATAAACTTTGTATACACCCAAAATCTTTGATCATCATCAAAGCATACATTCCAACTCCGAGATGCTCACTCCAGTCCTCAGAAGGATTGCTGGAGCTTTGCATACTTATTAGCATATTTCAGGATAGACAAAACCTTCCGGTTGTATCACATACAACCTTTCCTCAAGAATCGTCGAGGAAACAATGTTTTGACATCCTATCTGCAAGATTTCATAAATAATGCAGTAATTGCTAATATAATTCCAACAGACTCTTAGCATCGCTACGAGTGAGAAAGTCTCATCGTAGTCAACTCCTTGAACTTGTCGAAAAACATCTTAACGACAAGTCGAGCTTTCTCAATGGTGACACTTACCATCATTGTCTGTCTTCCTTTCAAAATCCATATGTACCTAACAGCCTTACGACCATCAAGTAGTTCTTCCAAAGTCTACACTTTGTTTTCATACATGGATCCTCTCTCGGGTTTTATGGCCTTGAGCCATTTATCGGAATCCGGGCCCACCATCGCTTCTCCATAGCTCGTAGGTTCATTGTTGTCTAGCAACATGACTTCCAAGACAGGATTACGTACCACTCTGAAGTAGTACGCATCCTTGTCATCCCACGAGGTTTGGTAGTGACTCGATCCGAAGTTTCATGATCACTATCATAAGCTTCCACTTCAGTTGGTGTACGTGCCACAGGAACAACTTCCTGTGCCCTGCTACACACTTGTTGAAGTGACGGTTCAATAACCTCATCAAGTCTCCACCATCCTCCCACTCAACTTTTCGAGAGAAACCTTTCCTCGAAAAAGGACCCGATTCAAGAAACAATCCCTATTGCTTTCGGATCTGAATTAGGAGGTATACCCAACTGTTTTTGGGTGTCCTATGAAGATGCATTTTATCTGCTTTGGGTTTGAGCTTATCAACCTGAAACCTTTTCACATAAGCGTCGCAGCCTCAAACTTTCAAGAAACGGCAACTTAGGTTTCTCCAAACCATAGTTCATACGGTGTCGTCTCAACGAAATTATGTGGTGCCCTATTTAAAGTGAATGTGGTTGTCTCTAATGCCTAACCCATGAACGATAGTGGTAACTCGATAAGAGACATCATGGTATGCACCATATCCAATAGGGTGCAACTATGATGTTTGGACACACCATCACACTATGGTGTTCCAGGCTGTATCAGTTGTGAAACAATTTCCACAATGTCTTAATTCTGTGCCAAACTCGTGATTCAGATATTCATCTCTATGATCATATCATAGATCTTTTATCCTCTTGTCACGACGATCTTTCAACTTCACACTGAAATTACTTGAACCTTTCAATAATTCAGACTCGTGATTCATCAAGTAAATATACTCAACATCTACTCGAATCATCTGTGAAGTAAGAACATAACGATATTCACTGCATGCCTCAGCACTCATTGGACTGCACACATCAAAATGTGTTACTTCCAACAAGTTGCTATCTTGTTCCATCTTACTGAAAACGAGGCTTTTCAGTCATCTTGCCCATGTGGTATGATTTGCATGTCCCAAGTGATTCAAAATCAAGTGAGTCAAAACGGTCCATTTGCATGGAGTTTCTTCATGCATATACACCAATAGACATGGTTCGCATGTCTCAAACTTTTCAAAAACGAGTGAGCCCAAAGATCCATCAATATGGAGCTTCTTCATGCGTTTTATACCGATATGACTTACGTGGCAGTGCCACAAGTAGGTGGTACTATCATTACTATCTTTTGGCATGAACATGTGTATCACTACGATCGAGATTTAATAAACCATTCATTTTAGGTGTAAGACCATTGAAGGTATTATTCAAATAAACAGAGTAACCATTATTCTCCTTAAATGAATAACCGTATTGCGATAGACGTAATCCAATCATGTCTATGCTCAACGCAAACACCAAATAACAATTATTTAGGTTTAACACCAATCTCTTTGGTAGAGGGAGCGTGCGATGCTTGATCATATCAAGCTTGGAAAAACTTCCAACACATATCGTCAGCTCACCTTTAGCTAGTCTCCGTTTATTCCGTAGCCTTTTGTTTCGAGTTACTAACACTTAGCAACCGAACCGGTATCTAATACCCTGGTGCTACTAGGAGTACTAGCAAAGTACACATTAACACAATGTATATCCAATATACTTCTATCGACCTTGCCAGCCTTCTTATCTACCAAGTATCTAGGGTAATTCTGCTCTAGTGGTTGTTCCCCTTATTACAGAAGCACTTAGTCTCGGGTTTGGGTTTTACCTTGGGTTTCTTCACTAGAGCAGCAGCTGATTTGCCGTTTCATGAAGTATCCCTTCTTGCCCTTGCCCTTCTTGAAACTAGTGGTTTCACCAACCATCAACAATTGATGCTCCTTCTTGATTTCTACTTTCGCGGTGTCAAACATCGCGAATACCTCAAGGATCATCATATCTATCCCTGATATGTTATAGTTCATCACGAAGCTCTAACAGCTTGGTGGCAATGACTTTGGAGAACCATCACTATTTCATCTGGAAGATCAACTCCCACTCGATTCAAATGATTGTTGTACTCAGACAATCTGAGCACAAGCTCAACAATTGAGCTTTTCTCCTTAGTTTGCAGGTTAAGAAAGTCATCGGAGGTCTTATACCTCTTGACATGGGCACGAGCCTGAAATCCCAATTTCAGCCCTCAAAACATCTCATATGTTTCGCGATGTTTCAAAAACGTCTTTGGTGCCTCAACTCTAAACCGTTTAACTGAACTATCACGTAGTTATCAAAACGTGTATGTCAGATGTTCGCAACAACCACAGACAACGTTCGAGGTTCAGCACACTGAGCGGTGCATTAAGGACATAAGCTTTCTACTGTCCGCATAATCGCTACTATCAACTTTCAACTATATTTTCTCTAGGAACATATCTAAACAGTAGAACTATAGCGTGAGCTACGACATAATTTGCAAAAACCTTTTGACTATGTTCAGGATAATTAAGTTCATCTTATGAACTCCCACTCAGATAGACATCCCTCTAGTCATCTAAGTGATTACATGATCCGAGTCAAACTAGGCCGTGTCCGATCATCACGTGAGACGGACTAGTCATCATCGGTGAACATCTTCATGTTGATCGTATCTTCTATACGACTCATGTTCGACCTTTCGGTCTCCGTGTTCCGAGGCCATGTCTGTACATGCTAGGCTCGTCAAGTTAACCCTAAGTGTTTCGCGTGTGTAAATCTGTCTTACACCCGTTGTATGTGAACGTTAGAATCTAACACCCGATCATCACGTGGTGCTTCGAAACACGAACTGTCGCAACGGTGCACAGTTAGGGGAGAACACTTCTTGAAATTGTTGTAAGGGATCATCTTATTTACTACCGTCGTTCTAAGCAAATAAGATGTATAAACATGATAAACATCACATGCAATCAAATAGTGACATGATATGGCCATCATCACTTTGCTCCTTTTGATCTCCATCTTCGGGGCTCCATGATCATCATCGTCACCGGCATGACACCATGATCTCCATCATCATGATCTCCATCATCGTGTCTTCATGAAGTTGCCTCGCCAACTATTACTTCTACTACTATGGCTAACGGTTAGCAATAAAGTAAAGTAATTACATGACGTTTAAGTTGACACGCAGGTCACAAATAAATAAAGACAACTCCTATGGCTCCTGCCGGTTGTCATACTCATCGACATGCAAGTCGTGATTCCTATTACAAGAACATGATCAATCTCATACATCACATATATCATTCATCACATCCTTTTTGGCCATATCACATCACATAGCATACCCTGCAAAAACAAGTTAGACGTCCTCTAATTGTTGTTTGCATGTTTTACGTGGCTGCTATGGGTTTCTAGCAAGAACGTTTCTTACCTACGCATGAACCACAACGTGATATGCCAATTGCTATTTACCCTTCATAAGGACCCTTTTCATCGAATCCGATCCGACTAAAGTGGGAGAGACAGACACCCGCCAGCCACCTTATGCAACTAGTGCATGTTTGTCGGTGGAACCGGTCTCACGTAAGCGTACGTGTAAGGTTGGTCCGGGCCGCTTCATCCCACGATGCCGCCGAATCAAGATAAGACTAGTAACGGCAAGCATATTGAACAATATCGACGCCCACAACTACTTTGTGTTCTACTCGTGCAAAGAATCTACGCAATAGACCTAGCTCATGATGCCACTGTTGGGGAACGTAGCAGAAATTCAAAATTTTCCTACGTGTCACCAAGATCTATCTATGGAGAGACTAGCAACGAGGGGAAGGAGAGTGCATCTACATACCCTTGTAGATCGCTAAGCGGAAGCGTTCAAGTGAACGGGGTTGATGGAGTCGTACTCGTCGTGATTCAGATCACCGATGATCCTAGTGCCGAACGGACGGCACCTCCGCGTTCAACACACGTACAGCTCGACGATGTCTCCCACGCCTTGATCCAGCAAGGAGAGAGGGAGAGGTTGAGGAAGACTCCATCCAGCAGCAGCACAACGGCGTGGTGGTGATGGAGGAGCGTGGCAATCCTGCAGGGCTTCGCCAAGCACCTACGGGAGAGGAGGAGGTGTCACGGGAGGGAGGGAGGCGCCAAGGGCTCAGGTATGGATGCCCTCCCTCCCCTCCACTATATATAGGGGCAGGGGAGAGGGGGGAGGCGCAGCCTTGCCCCTTCCTCCAAGGAAGGGGTGCGGCTAAGAGGGGGGGAGGAGTCCATCCTCCCCAAGGCACCTCGGAGGTGCCTTCCCCCTTTAGGACTCTCCCCTTTTTCCTATATCTTGGCGCATGGGCCTCTAGGGGCTGGTGCCCTTGGCCCATGTAGGCCAAGGCGCACCCCCTACAGCCCATGTGGCCCCCCGGGGCAGGTGGCCCCACCCGGTGGGCCCCCGGGACCCTTCCGGTGGTCCCGGTACAATACCGATGACCCCGAAACTTGTCCCGATGGCCGAAACAGGACTTCCTATATATAAATCTTTACCTCCGGACCATTCCGGAACTCCTCGTGACGTCCGGGATCTCATCCGGGACTCCGAACAACATTCGGTAACCACATACAAGCTTCCTTTATAACCCTAGCGTCATCGAACCTTAAGTGTGTAGACCCTACGGGTTCGGGAGACATGTAGTCATGACCGAGATGTTCTCCGGTCAATAACCAACAGCGGGATCTGGATACCCATGTTGGCTCCCACATGTTCCACGATGATCTCATCGGATGAACCACGATGTCAAGGACTCAATCAATCCCGTATACAATTCCCTTTGTCTAGCGGTATGGTACTTGCCCGAGATTCGATCGTCGGTATACCGATACCTTGTTCAATCTCGTTACCGGCAAGTCTCTTTACTCGTTCCGTAACACATCATCCCGTGATCAACCCCTTGGTCACATTGTGCACATTATGATGATGTCCTACCGAGTGGGCCCAGAGATACCTCTCCGTTTACACGGAGTGACAAAATCCCAATCTCGATTCGTGCCAACCCAACAGACACTTTCAGAGATACCCGTAGTGTACCTTTATAGCCACCCAGTTACGTTGTGACGTTTGGCACACCCAAAGCACTCCTACGGTATCCGGGAGTTGCACAATCTCATGGTCTAAGGAAATGATACTTGACATTAGAAAAGCTTTAGCATACGAACTACATGATCTTGTGCTAGGCTTAGGATTGGGTCTTGTCCATCACATCATTCTCCTAATGATGTGATCCCGTTATCAACGACATCCAATGTCCATGGTCAGGAAACCGTAACCATCTATTGATTAACGAGCTAGTCAACTAGAGGCTTACTAGGGACATGGTGTTGTCTATGTATCCACACATGTATCTGAGTTTCCTATCAATACAATTCTAGCATGGATAATAAACGATTATCATGAACAAGGAAATATAATAATAATCAATTTATTATTGCCTCTAGGGCATATTTCCAACACCGATGTCATTGGGGCACTTAATGCTCATAACTACGATAGTAATAGGTGTAAAACGCCACAACTACAACAGTTACAGGTAATGGTAGCTATGAGTCTACTTTAAGGATTCATCTACCATTGCAGCTCCCACGTCGTCCCTTCACCTCCCTTGTCCGAATGATGGTGGTCATGTCGACTAAAAAGTGGTCGCCGAGTGACGTCGAGGTGTCCAAGTGGACCTCCTGGTATACGCATCCAAATGCGAGTGTGGTCTTGAAACCTACCAATGATGGTGTGGGCCCTAGGTGGACCCCATATGACGGGTCCTTGACCCTACCTATAGTAGCCGACCTCATCGGCCACCGCCATACGTCGACCTCACCGGGGATGATGACAACGTGTAGAACTATGGCTACAGAAGATGACGGCGGCCGCGATGGCGACATGCCTTATATAGTTTTTTTAAGTTTTAGATTATATTAATGTGTTGAACTTGACTACTGTGGATGTTTAATGTTTATATTAATGTTTTAAATATTTGCAATATTTATTTGGTTTTTGGGGATAGAATTTCAAGTCCAAAAAATAGATAGTTTGAGATACGGCGGGCGCGTTGGGGGCATCGACGGCCGCATGACCACAAGTGGGCGAGCGTGTCTGATAACCCATAAGTATAGGGGATCGCAACAGTTTTCGAGGGTAGAGTATTCAATCCAAATTTATTGATTCGAGACAAGGGGAGCCAAAGAATATTATCAAGTATTACCAGCTGAGTTGTCAATTCAACCACACCTACAAACTTAATATATGCGGCAAAGTATTTAGTAGCAAAGTATAATATGATAGTAGTGGTAACGGTGACAAAAGTAACGGTAGCAGTTTTTGTTTTATAGTGATTGTAACAGTAGCAACGGAAAAGTAAATAAGCTAAGAACAATATATGAAAAGCTCGTAGGCCATGGATCAGTGATGAATAATTATGTCAGATGCGATTCCTCATGCAATAGTTATAACATTGGGTGACACAGAACTAGCTCCAGTTCATCAATGTAATGTAGGCATGTATTCCAAATATACTCATCGTGCTTATGGAAAAGAACTTGCATTACATCTTTTGTCCTACCCTCCCATGGCAGCGGGGTCCTATTGGAAACTAAGGGATATTAAGGCCTCCTTTTAATAGAGTACCAGACCAAAGCATTAACACATAGTGAATACATGAACTCCTCAAACTACGGTCATCACCGGTAAGTATCCCGATTATTGTCACTTTGGGGTAAACGGATCATAACACATAATAGGTGACTAGAATTGCAAGATAGGATCAAGAACTCACATATATTCATGAAAACATAATAGGTTCAGATCTGAAATCATGGCACTCAGGACCTAGTGACAAGCATTAAGCACAACAAAGTCATAGCAACATCAATCTCAGAACATAATGGACACTAGGGATCAAACCCTAACAAAACTAACTCGATTACATGATAAATCTCATCCAACCCATCACCGTCCAGCAAGCCTACGATGGAATTACTCACGCACGGCAGTGAGTATCATGAAATTGGTGATGGAGGAAGGTTGATGATGATGATGGAGATGGATTCCCCTCTCCAGAGCCCCGAACAGACTCCAGATCAGCCCTCTAGAGAGAGTTTAGGGCTTGGCGGCGGCTCCATATCGTAAAACGTGATGAATCCTTCTCTTTGATTTTTTCTCCCCGAACACGAATATATGGAGTTAGAGTTGAGGTCGGTGGAGCACCAGGGGGGCCATGAGGCAGGTGGCGCACCCAGGGGGGTAGGTGTGCCCTCACCCTCGTGGGTAGGGTGTGGGCCCCTGGCCTTGATTCTTTCGCCAGTATTTTTTATATATTCTAAAAATATTCTCTGTTGATTTTCAAGTCATTCCGAGAACTTTTATTTCTGCACAAAAATAACACCATGGCAATTCTGCTGAAAACAGTGTCAATCCGGGTTGGTTCCATTCAAATCATGCAAGTTAGAGTCCAAAACAAGGGCAAAAGTGTTTGGAAAAGTAGATACGTTGGAGACACTCCCCCAAGCTTAAACATTTACCTGTCCTCAAGAAATTCAGTTGACAAACTGAAAGCGATAGGGAAAAACTTTTACAAACTCTGTTTGCTCTTGTTGTTGTAAATATGTAAATCCAGCATTCAAGTTTTCAGCAAAGATTATGAACTAAACATATTCATGATAACATTTAGGTCTCATGTTTACTCATATCAATGGCATAATCAACTAGCGAGCAATAATAATAAATCTCTGATGACAACACTTTCTCAAAACAATCATAATATCATATAACAAGATGGTATCTCGCTAGCCCTTTATGAGACCGCAAAACATAAATGTAGAGCAGCCCTGAAGATCAAGGGCTGACTGGAAATTGTAATTCATGGTAAAAGAGATCCAGTCACAGTCATACTCAATGTAAACTAATAGTAATGCATGCAAATGACAGCGGTGGTCTCCCAACTGGTGCTTTTTAATAAGAGGATGATGACTCGACATAAAAGTAAATGGATAGGCCCTTCGCAGAGGGAAGCAGGGATTTGTAGAGGTGCCAGAGCTCAGTTTTGAAATAGAGATGACTAATATTTTGAGCGGTATACTTTCATTGTCAACATAACAACCAAGAGATATCGATATCTTCCATGCTACACACATTATAGGCGGTTCCCAAGCAGAATGGTAAAGTTTATACTCCCCCACCACCAACAAGCATCGATCCATGGCTTGCCCGAAACAACGGGTGCCTGCAACTAACAATAATCCTGGAGGAGTTTTGTTTGCAATTATTTTGATTTGATTTGAGCATGGGACTGGGCATCCCGGTGACCAGCCATATTCTCATGAGTGAGGAGCAGAGTCCACTCCTCTTGAGAACAACCCGCCTAGCATGGAAGATACAGACAGGCCTAGTTGATACATGAGCTATTCGAGCATACAAAATAGAATTTTTATTTGAAGGTTTAGAGTTTGGCACATACAAATTTACTTGGAACGGCAGGTAGATACCGCATATAGGAAGGTATGGTGGACTCATATGGAACAACTTTTGGGGTTTATGGAGTTGGATGCACAAGCAGTATTCCCGCTTAGTACAAGTGAAGGCTAGAAAGAGACTGGGAAGCGGCCAGCTAGAGAGCGACAACAGTCATGAACATGCATTAAAATTAATCAACACTGAATGCAAGCATGAGTAGGATATAATTCACCATGAACATAAATATTGTGGAGGCTATGTTGATTTTGTTTCAACTACATGCGTGAACATGTGCCAAGTTAAGCCACTCGAATCGTTCAAAGGAGGATACCACCCTATCATACCACATCACAACCATTTTAATAGCATGTTGGCACGCAAGGTAAACCATTATAAACTCCTAGCTAATTAAGCATGGCATAAGCAACTATAATCTCTAATTGTCATTGCAAACATGTTTCATTCATAATAGGCTGAATTACGAACGATGAACTAATCATATTTACAAAAACAAGAGAGGTCGAGTTCATACCAGCTTTTCTCATCTCAATCAGTTCATCATATATCGTCATTATTGCCTTTCACTTGCACGGCCAAACGGTGTGGATAATAATAATAGTGCACGTGCATTGAACTAAGATGGAATCTGCAAGCATTCAATTCAAGGGAGAAGACAAAGTAATATGGGCTCTCTGTTAGATCAACAATTATGCATAAGAGAGCCACTCAACATTTTCATCATGGTCTTCTCCTCTCGACCCCCAAAGAAAATAAAGAAATAAAACTATTTACACGGGAAAGCTCCCAACAAGCAAAAGAAGAACGAGAAATCTTTTTGGGTTTTTCTTTTTAATTACTACTACAGACATGGAAAGTAAACTAGCTAAAAGCTACAACTAATTTTTTGGGTTTTTATTAAGGTTTTTCAAACACACAAGAAGAAAGCTTAAAAAGAAAAGAAACTAGCATGGATGATACAATGAAAAAGTATGAGCACCGACAACTGGCATGAGTGTGTGAACATGAATGCAATGTCAGTGAGGAATACGTACTTCCCCAAGCTTAGGCTTTTCGCCTAAGTTGGTCTATGCCCATGGATGGCCTGGTGGATATCCGAAATTGAAGCTGGGGTCGTACTGAGATGCATCAGCTACTACCTGAAGAGCTGTAGCTTGGAGGCGGGCTGCCTCCGTCCTCCTCTCGTACTTGTTCGCCTCCTCCCTAGTTATAACATATCTCCTTCTTTCCTGAAAGTCAAATAAAGTAGGAGCAGGGAGAGCAACATGGACGGTGCGCCGTCTGTCAAAGATTAGTCGGTACTCGGTACTGGAGGGACCGATTGTTCCTCTCAACAAACTGATGACGAACCATAGCATTATAATCTAGATAAGCAGGAGGCAACTCAATATCATCCCCACGTATGGGTATATCAAGAAAATCAGCTAAACGGGTTGCATAAATTCCATCGAACAAATCTCCATTAATACTATTATTATGCAACCTACGTGCAGCAATGGCCCCCAAGTTATATTGTCTATCTCCTAATACAGCACTTTTGAGAACACTAAGATCGGGAACGCACATGTGACATGCCTCGTCCATACCATTAATGCGTCTACCTATAAAGAGAGCAAAATAATGTATGGCAGGAAAATGAATGCTCCCTATGGTGGCTTGTGTGATTTCCCTAGATTCCCCCATAGTTATACTAGCAAGAAAGTCTTTATATTCAGATTTGCGGGGTTCACTAGCACTACCCCACTGCGGGAGTTTACAAGCAGTATTAAAATCCTCTAAATCCATGGTATAAGATTTATCATAAAGATCAAACAGGACCATGTGAGAATTGCGTGATGATGTGAATTTAAACCTTCTGACAAAGGAGTCGGTTAGGTAGTAATGTTGGGGGAACTTATCTGACATGAAGTCCTCAAGTTCAGCATTACGCACATATGCTTCAAATTCCTCCTTAATTCCTGCCTGAACCATGAAATTTTTTGACGGCCATTCACAAGGCCGCACTTGAGCTTCTCTTGGTAGTTCATGGTCCGACTCATGTATCGCGGGCCTTGGTCCTTGCTTCCTTGAGGAACCACCTTGGTACATTTTCCTAAACATATTTCTTCCTCTAAAAAATTTCTGAAATTTTTTAGTGACTCAAAATAAAAGTGAACCAAACTCAATAAGATTGATAGCAACTGCTCCTACAAGTGCCTAGAGGCCATATCATGCATTAAAACTACTTTTGACCACATAAATTTGACATGTAAGCTCAAGAACAGGGTCACCTAAGCAGCAAAAAAATTGCAATAAATAAAGCACTAGAACAAAAACTAATTGGACATTGGAGGAGTCACATACCGAAGAACAATCCCCCAACGCGGTTTTGTGAATGGAGCTTTGAGCAAGGAGATCGAAAATGGCAGCAAGATGAGCTAGAACACGGGTTTGAGCTAGGTGGGGATTTTTTATGGAGCAAGACAAAGTGTGTGGGTGCAAGAATAAGTGGAGGGGACCCACGTGGGGTCCACGAGGCAAGGGGGAGCGCCCAGGGGGTAGGGCGTGCCCTCCACCCTCATGGGCACATGGTGGGTCCCCCTAATATGTTCTCAGTGCCAATAATTCTTAAATATTCTGGAAAAAATCATATTAAATTTCCAGGCAATTTGGAGAACTTTTATTTTCGGAGTATTTTTTATTGCAAGGATAATTCAGAAAACAGACAGAAAATACTATTTTTGTTTTATTTAATATAAATAACAGAAAGTAAAAAGAGGGTACAAAAGGTTGTGCTTTCTAACTTCATCTGTCTCATGCTCATCAAAAGGAATCCACTAACAAGGTTGATCAAATCTTGTTAACAAACTCATTCCGAATTGCATTAAACCGGAGAAATTTCGAATAACACTAGGTTACCTCAACAGGGATATGCATGTCCCCAACAATAAGAATATCATATTTCTTCTTAACAGTAGGAAGAGGAAATTCAAAACCTCCAATAGTAATTGTTGAAAATTTTCCAATAGAATTGATACTTTGGACTTGAGGTTGTTTCCTCGGAAAGTGTATCGTATGCTCATTACCATTAACATGAAAAGTGACATTGCCTTTGTTGCAATCAATAACAGCCCCTGCAGTAGTCAAAAAGGGTCTACCAAGGATAATGGACATACTATCGTACAAAGGAATATCAAGAATAACAAAGTCCGTTAAAGTAGTAATGTTTGCAACCACAATAGGCACATCCTCACAAATACCGACAGGTGTAGCAGTTGATTTATCAGCCATTTGCAAAGATATTTCAGTAGGTGTCAACTTATTCAAATCAAGTCTACGATATAAAGAGAGAGGCATAACACTAACACCGGCTCCAAGATCACATAAAGCAGTTTTAACATGGTTTCTTTTAATGGAGCAAGGTATAGTTGGTACTCCGGGATCTCCAAGTTTCTTTGGTATTCCACCCTTAAAAGTATAATTAGCAAGCATGGTGGAAATTTTAGCTTCCGGTATCTTTCTCTTATTTGTAACAATTTCTTTCATATACTTAGCATAAGGATTCATTTTAAGCATATCAGTCAAACACATACGCAAAAAGATAGGTCTAATCATTTCAGCAAAGCGCTCAAAATCCTCATCATGCTTTTTCTTGGATGGTTTAGGAGGAAAAGGCATGGGTTTCTGAACCCATGGTTCTCTTTTCTTACCGTGCTTCCTAGCAACAAAATCTCTCTTATCATAACGTTGATTCTTTGATTGTGGGTTATCAAGATCAACAGCAGGTTCAATATGTACATCATTATTGTTGCTAGGTTGAGCATCAACATGAACATCATCATTAACATTATCACTTGGTTCATGTTCATTACCAGATTGTGTTTCAGCATCAGAAATAGAAATACCATTGGGATTCTCATGTGAGGCAACAACTGGTTCCCTAGAAGCATGCAAAGTCTTATCATTTTTCTTTTTCTTCCTTTTAGAAGGACTAGCTGCATCTACATCTGTTCTCTGAGAATCTTACTCAATTCTCTTAGGATGGCCCTCAGGATACAAAGGTTCCTGAGTCATCTTACCCCCTCTAGTCATAACTCTAACAGCATTACATTTTTCTTATTATTGAATTCATTGAGCAAATCATTCTGAGCCTTAAGTACTTGTTCTACTTGAGTGATTACCATAGAAGCATGTTTACTAATAAGTTTAAGTTCACCTTTAACACTAGCCATATAATCACTCAAGTGTTCAATCATATAAGCATTACGTTTCAATTGTCTACCAACATAACCATTGAAGTCTTCTTGGTTAACCATAAAATTATCAAACTCATCTAAGCATTGACTAGCAAACTTAGTGGGCGGGATTTCAACTTTATCATATCTATAGAGAGAATTTACCTTTACTACCTGTGTCGGGTTATCAAGACCATGTATTTCTTCAATAGGTGGTAAATTCTTAACATCTTCAGCTTTAATACCTTGTTCTTTCATTGATTTCTTTGCCTCTTGCATATCTTCAGGACTGAGAAATAGAATACCCCTTTTCTTCGGAGTTGGCTTAGGAGTTGGTTTAGGAAGTGTCCAATTATTTTCATTAGTAAACATATTATTCAATAGCAATTCAGCTTGATCAACTTCTCTTTCCCTGAAAACACAACCAGCACAACTGTCTAGGTGGTCTCTGGAAGCATCGGTTAGTCCATTATAAAAGATATCAAGTATTTCATTTTTCTTGAGAGGATGATCAGGCAAAGCATTAGGTAATTGGAGAAGCCTCCCCCAAGCTTGTGGGAGACTCTCTTCTTCAATTTGCACAAAATTATATATTTCCCTTAAGGCAGCTTGTTTCTTATGAGATGGAAAATATTTAGCAGAGAAGTAATAAATCATATCCTGGGGACTACGCACACAACCAGGATCAAGAGAATTAAACCATGTTTTAGCATCACACTTTAATGAGAACGGAAACAACTTAAGTATATAATAATAGCGAGTTTTCTCATCATTAGTGAACAGGGTGGCTATATCATTTAATTTAGTAAGATGTGCCACAACAGTTTCAGATTCATAACCATAGAAAGGATCAGATTCAACCAAAGTAATTAAACTCAGGATCGACAGAGAAATCATAGTCCTTATCGGAAATAAAGATAGTTGAAGTAGCAAAAGCAAGGTCATATTTCATTCTAGCATTCAAAGACTTTTCTTTCAGCTTAGCTAATAATTTCTTAAGATCAGATATATCCTTGCAAGCTAAGAAGTCTCTAGCAGTTTCTTCATCCATAACATAACCCTCAGGCACAATAGGCAATTCATATCTAGGGGGAGAATCTTCATCATCATTTTCATCAATATTATCAGTTTCAATAATTTCATTCTCTCTAACCCTAGCAAGTTGTTCATCAAGAAATTCACCTAGTGGCACAGTATTATCAAGCATAGAAGTAGTTTCATCATAAGTATCATGCAAAGCAGAAGTGGCATCATCAATAACATGCGACATATCAGAATGAATAGCAGGAGTAGGAGTCGCAAGTTTACTCAAAACAGAAGGTGAATCAAGTGTAGAGCTAGATGGTAGTTCCTTACCTCCCCTCGTAGTTGAGGAAAAAATCTTGGTTCTTTTATCTTTCAAGTTCTTCATAGTGAAAAGCAGATATAAATCCCAAGTGACTCAAAGAATAGAGCTATGCTCCCCGACAACGGCGCCGGAAAATAGTCTTGATAACCCACAAGTATAGGGGATCGCAACAGTTTTCGAGGGTAGAGTATTCAACCCAAATTTATTGATTCGACACAAGGGGAGCCAAAGAATATTATCAAGTATTAGCAGCTGAGTTGTCAATTCAACCACACCTGGAAACTTAATATCTGCAGCAAAGTATTTAGTAGCAAAGTAATATGATAGTAGTGGTAATGGTGACAAAAGTAACGGTAGTAGTTTTGGTTTTATAGTGATTGTAACAGTAGTAACGGAAAAGTAAATAAGCGAAGAACAATATATGAAATGCTCGTAGGCCATGGATCAGTGATGAATAATTATGTCGGATGCGATTCCTCATGCAATAGTTATAACATAGGGTGACATAGAACTAGCTCCAGTTCATCAATGTAATGTAGGCATGTATTCCGAATATAGTCATATGTGCTTATGGAAAAGAACTTGCATGGCATCTTTTGTTCTACCCTCCCGTGGCAGCGGGGTCCTATTGGAAACTAAGGGATATTAAGGCCTCCTTTTAATTGAGTACCGGACCAAAGCATTAACACATAGTGAATACATGAACTCCTCAAACTACGGTCATCACCAGTAAGTATCTCGATTATTGTCACTTCGGGGTTAACGGATCATAATACATAATAGGTGACTATAGACTTGCAAGATAGGATCAAGAACTCAGATATATTCATAAAAATATAATTGGTTCAGATCTGAAATCATGGCACTCGGGCCCTAGTGACAAGCATTAAGCATAGCAAAGTCATAGAAACATAAATCTCAGAACATAATGGATACTAGGGATCAAACCCTAACAAAACTAACTCGATTACATGATAAATCTCATCCAACTCATCACCGTCCAGCAAGCCTACGATGGAATTACTCACGCACGGCGGTGAACATCATGAAATTGGTGATGGAGGATGGTTGATGATGACGATGGCGACGGATTCCCCTCTCCGGAGCCCCGAACGGACTCCAGATCAGCCCTCCCGAGAGAGTTTAGGGCTTGGCAGCGGCTCCGTATCGTAAAACACGATGAATCCTTCTCTTTGATTTTTTTCTCCCCGAACACGAATATATGGAGTTGAAGTTAAGGTCGGTGGAGCACCAGGGGGCCCACGAGGCAGGGGGTGCACCTAGGGGGGAGGCACGCCCCTACCCTCGTGGACAGGGTGTGGGCCCCTGGCCTTGATTCTTTCGCCAATATTTTTTATATATTCCAAAAATATTCTCCGTTGATTTTCAGGTCATTCCGAGAACTTTTATTTCTGCACAAAAATAACACCATGGCAATTCTGCTGAAAACAGCGTCAGTCCGGGTTAGCTCCATTCAAATCATGCAAGTTAGAGTCCAAAACAAGGGCAAAAGTGTTTGGGAAAATAGATACGTCGAAGACGTACCAGTGTCCGTTTTGCCGAACCAAACGGATGAATCTTGACAAAACGGACGTTCGTTTAGGTTGCGCATTGGAGTTGGCCTTACTCCCCACTATAAAGATAGTAGCATACTCCCCACTATGAGTAGTAACATATGCATGTTACTGGTCTAAATTACTCCCCACACTATGGGCAGTCTTAGAGCATCTCCAGCCGTTTGGTTCCCCAGCGCACCCGACGAAGGGTTTTTGGCGTTTGTGCTGGCGATATTTTGGCCTTGGGGGCGATCGAGTTCCCAGTCGCGCCCCCAGGTTTCGGCCCCAAACGCATACAAATTCAAAGTTCAGTTTTCCGGCTACCAAAAACGACACTGTTCGGCGATCATCATACCACAGGTCAGTGATCATCATAGTCAAAATCCGGCGATCAAATGGTAGGAACAATAGACATGGAGCTCATCAAACAACAGGTTTCTCTGCCGTAGGGCAGGCCGAGGTCGGCGTCGGCGTCAACGACGGCGCAGCTTCAGCAGTGCTCGAGCTCGGGGTCGGCGTGGGCGCAGCTTCAGTGTCGGGCTCGGGGTCGGCGTGGGCATAGCTTCAGTGTTCGGGATCGGCGTCGGCGTGGGCGTAGGAGCGATGGTTGCCGCCGGTCCCGACATCTGGTTCAAGATGAGGCCGCGCTCCGCCAGGTACCACGCCTTCACCTGCTTGTCCATCGTCGACGTGTCTCCCCCCATCAAGAACACCAGGTCGGTGTTCCTCTTCTTTGCGGCGACGTTGGTCCTGAGAAGGTCGAGCTTGGTGTCCTGCTTCGTCATCAATGCCGACCACCTCGCATCGGATTTCTCCTCCCTCCTGGCGGCGTTGCTCTTGGTGTCGGTGATGCACTGCTCGATCGAGGATTGCAGCCGTTCGGTGGACGGTGCCGCGTCCCTCGCCGCCTTGGCTCGTTTGTTGCCATCAGGGCGCCCTTCTGCCGCTGTCGGGGCAGGCGCGTCCGGGTTGTAGGTGCCCTTCGCCTTGGCAAGAGCGAGCCAGACCTCCATCCATTTCTCGCACGACTCGATCCTGGTGAACACATGAAGGAACTTGAACTCTTGGCCGTCGTTGTAGCTAGGCGAGGAGCCGCATATTTGTTCGGCGGCATGGCGAGCGGATCTGGGGAGAGAATGGCGGGAGCGGCGGGGAAGAAGGGGGGACAATGGGGAAATGAAGGGAAAGCGGGAAGAAAACGTCGGGAAATCGGCCGGTGTCGCCGACAGTGCAGGCCCATGCCCCCGGTGCGCCGGGTTTGGCTTGAGTTCACACGTTGTACTTTCGGTCTAAACCAGCGATAAACGAGGATGTGAGACGCGCTGAGCCGTTTTTTCGTCGCCCATACTAAAAAGGACGCCCTAGGGCCTGTTGAGGGGCCGAGTGGAGATGCTCTTATAAATCCAGTGCACACTGGCCGCACCCACCTCACACCACGCCCTTTCCACTCCGGGCTACGCGACGCGGGCAGGGACGCAGTCGCGGCCGCGCGGTCCCTCCTTCTCCTCGCTTAGCCATTTCTGGTGAGTGCACTGCCCTCTCAGATCTATCAACTTTGGTCGCTTTTGATCTCCTCTGGCTCGAATTTACTCACTTAATTCCTTCGTTTTTCACCGCGCTGTGTAGTTGTTGATTGGTCTGTTTTCGGGAGGAGAGGGGATCGATCGAGCTCCGCCACAGGCAGGAAGGATGGTGCGGGGGAAGACGGAGATGAAGCGGATAGAGAACGAGACGAGCCGGCAGGTGACCTTCTCCAAGCGCAGGAACGGGCTGCTCAAGAAGGCCTTCGAGCTCTCCGTGCTCTGCGACGTCGAGGTCGCGCTCGCCGTCTTCTGCCCTCGTGGCAGGCTCTACGAGTTCTCCAGCGCCACCAGGTAACCCCACGCGAATGGCAAATCTTTAAATCTAGTTTCCCTGCTGCTGCTGCTGCTACTGCTGCTTGAAATCTGGTTACTGCTTGGGTATTTGGGTTCATGGGCGTTTGCAATGCTGTGGTTGCCATTTACTATTATTGGAGGTCGAGAACTCTTGTAGCTGCTGCCCATTCTACCCCAATGTATCCGTACGGACTCGATGCACACGGCTAATCGAAAAGCACATTCTTGCTAGCTTGCTCTTCCTTTTGTCTCCGTCTCTCACACACGCCACACACACCTTTTGGCCTTTGCTTTTTCTTTCCCCCTCGATTTCTCCAGTTCCCTCTCACTCCCCCCGCATTATCTCATGGAGCCTCGCTGCCTTCTCTCTTGCCTCTTCTCCGTTCTTTCCGTTCGATCAGAGGCGGTAGCGATTCAAAGAGGTCCTGAAAAATGAAGGACACACATAATAGCCAGCTGGTAGTACCTGGAGCCCAATGCCGAAATTAATGTGCAGGCGTGCCCAGCAATTACGGTGCGGCAGGGGAAGGAAGGCTACGGCTACAAATGGAGAAAAAATTTCATGTGATGTCCGGACTAGGACAGTGAGCTTCACCCATAAAAGCAAAGTACTCGTAATAATTTCTCTTGTGTGCACTTCGCAGTACCGCTGATTTGATATGCTTTCTCTTCCCCTCTCCAATCGCGTCTGTTCCGTTTTTTTTAATAGCATCAGTTCTGTTCGAGGTATGGCCTGTGATTCGGCTGTGTGACCCTTGTCAGTACAATAGCCACCGTACGTACGCAGATGTCTTGCTTGATTTTTATTAGGATCCGCACTCCTTGGTCACGCTTTGTGGTACATGCGATACTGTAGTTTCGACGAGCTTCCTGATTCGAGCGTCCTTCACATTTGACGAGTTTTAGTTTCATCGTGAGCAGGAAAACTGCATGTTTCTCCTGGGCCTGGAGGATTTTATGCGTTCATTCTCCTCAGCTGTTTTGGCTTCATTTAGGTGTACGATGTAGTGCTTACTTTAGTACAGCGTGGGCTAATCAACCTTAAACTTCTGTACGAAATCCTAGTATTATGTTTCGATCTTTACTATACTATATATTATGACAGGTTGATCGCATGTATCTCTATGTTTGGGCACAGTCGTTCAGTACATATGATCTAGTCATATTTGGTTAATTTTCTATTTCTATGTTGGTAGAATTTTTCTGTCAACGGGGTCAAACACATCACTTCTCCCCACCAAGTATGTAGGCATGTCTTAATGTTTGGCTATAGTGTGAGTGAACCAAACTATGTAAAAACATACCAGACAGGCTTTCAGCTGATAGGTTCATCATATCCAATTTGTTAATGCGATAATAACAGTGCATCCCTCTTGTTACTATTAACCTTGTCAGATACTTCCTCCGTCCCAAAATAAGTGTCGCTCATTTAGTACAAAGTTAGTATAACATTGTACTAACAAATTGTACATACTTTAGTACAATGTTGTACTAAATCAACAACACTTATTTGGGACAAAGGGGGTAGTTATATATGCATGCATGTTAGGAAATTAGCTAACAATGAATGTCGATCAGCTTGGAGACTAGGATTTTTCAAAAAGGTTTTTTTTAGAAGACTTTGGAGACTGGGATGAGGGTAAGGATATTTTCTGCAGCCTTACCAGCGAAATAATATGTGCAAATTAGGGGTATGTATGCATGCATTCAACATAGTTAGATGTTTCGTGTTGGTAAGAAAGAGTATTAGAAGTCAAGTTGAAGTGTGTATATCTTATCTATATGTGTATGTGTGAGTACTAGATAGAGAGAGAGAGAGAGATAGTAGATCCGACTGAATTGATTCTAGAGTCGTTCAACTTTGTCCGCACTTTTATTCGTTGGGAATTATAAGCACCATATGATGTACCTTCTTCTTTTTACCTTCCAAGATTCTTTAGTAGTACTGTGTAATCGATTATCACTCCGTTGTAACTAAGGAGCGATTTAAAATAACTCGTCAGTGTTTCAGAAATAAAAGAAGAAACTGTTGAGGAGGGGTGGGGGTGGAGGTTGGACAGCGATAGTTATCCTGTTATTGAGGTTCACAGCACATCTTGATAGCATGGAGTACATGTTGTTTATGACTGAGGTGGATATAGACGCAACCTCTAGGACCCCGCAAAAAAAAAACGGTCATATGTACTTTGTTTCCTCTTTCCTACTGTCGTGATTTTATTCTGTGCGGTAGAAATATTGTACTGCAAAAGAACAATCAGAAAGATACAGCCAATTTATTAAAAATAGATGCCAGGAAAACAGACTGACTAACCCAATGAAATAAGTTGACAAGATAATCCAAGTACTCCTTTTGTTTTTTCCCCTCCACATATTAGGTTTGTCTGAAGTCAAATTCTTCAAAGTTTGACCAGGTTTATATAAAAAATTATACATTCGCAATACAATATCAATATCATTGGATCCATGAGGGAATGTACTTTCGTATTATATTTATTAGATATTGTTGGTGTTGATAATTTTTAATATAAGTTTTGTCAATTTTGCAATGTTTGACTTCAGACAAATCTAACGGAGTTAAAAGAAACGGAAGGAGTACGAACATTGAGCTAATTAATATCCAAGAAATTTGAACTGATAAGTTGAGCAGAACGGGGACATTTTGATGCACTAAAATATTCCAAATAAGTCACTCCAAAATTCCTACTTGATGAAGAGGAAGAGCGCCTGCTGGTTATTTTTTAATCGCGTCAGTTCTGTTCGAGGTATGGCCTGTGATTCGGCTGTGTGACCTTTGTCACAGTAGATCTCTTGCTTGTTTTATTGGGGTCCGCACTGTTGGTCAGGTTGTGTGGTAGTACATGCGATACTGTTTCGGCGTGCTTTCTGATCAGGGCCGGGTGTCCTTCGCATTTGACGAGTTGTAGTTTAATCGTGAGCATGAAAACTGCATGTTTCTCCTGGGTTTGGACAAATTTATGAGTTCACTCTCATCAGCTGTTTTGGTTTCATTTAGGTGTATGATTTAGTGCTTACTTTGGTACACTGTAGGCTAATCAACCTTAAACTTCTGTCTTGTGATTGGGCACAATCGTTCAGTACATATGATCTAGTCATATTTGGTTAACTTCCTGTCTCTATGTTGGTAGAATTTTTCTGTCAAGACGGTCAAACACATCACTTCTCACAACCAAGTACTCCCTCCGTCCGGGTTTATTAGGCCTCTCAGCATCACAAGCATGTCCCCTTTTATAAGGCCCCGCATTGGAAAGGTGCATGCATGCAACCATTTCATTGGTTGTATTGAAAGCTATTGTTGTTGGTGCCATGGCTGAAAAGTTAATACACTTCATGTGTGCTTTTTCATTGGCTGCATGCATGTGAGAGAGTGCATTGGGAGTGGAATGGAATAATTAATGTGAGCAAATTACTATGTGTCTTGGTCTAAGAAAAGTTGTCTTTAGGCCTAATAAACCCGGACGGAGGGAGTATGTAGGCATGTCTTAATATTTGGCTATAGTGTGAGTGAACCAAACAATGTGTTCAAACATACCAGACAGGCTTTCAGATAGCTTCATACATATCCAATTTGTAAATGCGAGAATAACAGTGCATCCCTTTTGTTAGTAGTAAATTAGTAATCTTCTCGTATAGTTATATATGCATGCATGTTAGGAAATAGCTAGCAATAATGCATGTCGGCTTGGAGACTATGATGAGGGTAAGGATATTTTCTACAGCCTTACTGGCCAAATAGTATGTGCAAGTTAGGGATGTATGCACGCATTCGACATATAGTTAGATGTTTCATGTTGGTAAGAAAGAGTAGTAGATACCTGCACAAAAAAGAGTAGTAGAAGTAAATATGAAGTGTGTATGGATAAGCATATCTTTTCTATGTGTGTATGTGTTAGTAGTTAGTACTAGAGAGAGAGAGAGTAGAGCGGAGTGAATTGATTCTAGAGTTATTCAACTTTGTGGGCACTTTTATTCACTGAGGGTTATATGATATACTTTCTTTGTTTTCCTTAAGATTCATTAATTAGTACCACGTAATTGATTATCACTCCGTTGTAAATATGGAGTAATTTAAAATAACCCGTCGTTGTTAGAAATAAAAAAGCAACTGTTTTAACAACGAGATTCATTAATATGAAAAGTTCCATGGAAAACATGAAACTCCCTTTTTATGCAGTTACTATTAATTCTCTAATTCTTGCTTTTCTTTAAATCTTATTAAAGATACCTCTCAAATTAATAACTCGATATATAGCAGGCAACCATGAAAAATATATATTCAAAGAACTAAGTAGTAATATTAGGGTTGTATATACATAAATCATTTGGCATGGCAAGTATAATTTCTAGATTGCGCAAGACGATCCGTCATAGGTTTCACACACATCGAAACAGACATGTTATCTGTTAGGCAACTCTACTGATAAATGAATCCAATAATATTACCCTAAAATTGAGTGTTGCCTATGTCTTGCTAAAATTTCATGTGATTGGACTATTCTTTTAATTCACAAATATAGTTTCAGATGTTTACTCACAGTAGTCTATGGACAAATTAGACTATATTTCGTAAGATCAAGTATTGATTTCCCTACAATATGCTTACCAATAAGTTAATGATAGGTCTTGAACAGTTACACACTGAATGAACTTACTTCACTATACTACGTTTTTTATTCAATATGGAAAATTATTAATGAAAATATTTATAAGAATATAAAATGTTTATTTCGTATATTATTTTCTATTTTAATCAATATCACATTCAAAAATTAGTGTTCCTGTCCACTTTGAATGAAAATTATATTGTGCCAATGGTACTATAGTATTGGACTAAACTTTGAGCATTAGTTATGATGATTATATATCCAAACGAAGTTATCTTTTTCATTGAATATGATTATTTGTTTCCTTAAATAATAATCATTTGTTCCTCATCTTATCTGGTCTTAGCTTGGTAGGCTAATATTTAATTTATTCTTATCAACATTTATATTCAAAAAAATGTAAGGTACATTGTAATAGTGGGTATTATTTAATAAATATTACCCCGCCTTTCCGATTTTCCTTGCACTGTTGGCAGATTGCTTGTCCTAACTGACGCCTAAATTATTCCCGTAAAAAACCATTATTAAATTACATTTCACAATCTAACACTATAATTTTCATGTAACTTTTTTTTCGGGGTAATTTTTATGTAACTTTGAACATGCAATTGAATATTCAGTGTTGTTGATAGTTTAACCAATCAAAGCTAGCTATGGCATTCATTCATGAAACTGGTTTGGCTTATAAATGTATTAATCTGGATTCATGCACACATATACTTGCTTCTATTCTGCTTCCTGTTTTGCTATGTCATTGCCTAAGCGAGTACAAACTAAGGAACGTTGCATGGGATTTCTCACGTGGTACTATTCATTATGGCAAAGTCAGCTTTGAGCTAAACAAGTCCTTATTTATTCTTGGATGTGTTACTTTGGCCATGCGATCTCACATGGTCACATTACTTTCGAATCTGCTTCATCAAATGATATACAACGGCTGAACTAAGTTAGCAAAATAACATCTAAAAATGGGTTTAAATTGATAAATCACCACTAAAGTAGTTTCATGCATCCATTGTAGTGATGCTTGTTGTACATCTTGTTCTCGGTGGAGGGCTCCGTCATCTTCGTAGCGATGCTTGTTGTACATCCGTTGTTCGCTTCGAGTTGGCTTAGCCGATCTCCGGCACCTTTGTATCTTGTTTTGTGTGTGTGTTTGTGTGTGTGTGTGTGTGTGTGTGTGTGTGTGTGTGTGTGTGTGTGTGTGTGTGTGTGTGTGTTTGGGTGATGTGTTGTATGGTTCGGTTGTACGAGGGTCGATGCTTTATATATAAAGCGGGGCGAAAGCCTTCTTCGATATTGTAATTTGAAGAACGGGCATACTACTAGCAAATTTTGGCCAACAAATGAACTTCTCTTTACTCAAGGAGGAATACACGGAAAAGTTACATCAATTCTCTAAGTAATTTAAATTCTGGTAACCGTTGGGTAACCATTCAACTATAAGAAAATATGTTCTGATTAATTGTGCCAGCCGGAAAGTTAGGTAGTTCATTTTATTTTTCTTCGTAAGCCCATTTAACGAGGGGTTAGAAATGTGGGTGCTTGGCAATAATCAAAATTATCAACCGGCCTCGTCTACGATGTCATGTGGTGGGTGCAAGCAATACCGCCATCAACACAAAGTCCTGGAGCCAACTGAACCATTGTAGATAAATCCTGAGATTAGAGTTCTCATGGTTTTCAAGTCGTGTTAGTTTTGTTAGTTTGGATTGTGTTTGGGTACTCCGTCCTAGTTCGTAGCTATGCTTTAAAGCAAGGCAATCCTCGTGTAAACGGGCTTCGAAGAAATAACAGAAAAGGGGATGGTTTACCTGTAGATCGAATTTTTGGTGCCATGACGCCAAAACCCAAATAACCTCACCCCATCCTCCAACATCCCATGATTATCCCCTCTGTAATCTAGGTCGTGACTGCTTGAAGTACCTCCTCGATCAATGCTTATCCACCATCCCTCAACACCACCGTTTAGAAAACTCCTCGGTTATTATTTCTTTATTCAATGCATGGGAAAGTTAAACATTGTGGTTGGGGCCTTGTTCCGTTGGAAGGAACAGCAAAGATTGTTGACAGCTTGTCTAGCATTTCCTTCGTGTTCTTGTCACTTGTGCGCAACTATGATAACGTAACCGACACTTATTTGAGTGGCAACAATAGAAAGAGGCGGGTAACCTCAGGGATCCTTGGGATTGCATTGATGACCTTCTAAGATATGGTGGACAATCTACATCCCGCCATCCTCTCCGCCATTCCCACCATATTTGGCTTGGCGCATGACACTGGCCATGAGTGTTCAATGTGCTATGGAGAACTTTGTGCATGCTTTCCCATTCTCCAACACAATAAATCTGAGTATATGCACCTAAGAAGCCTCTTACAGTCACTGCCAAACCAATACCATATATGGGTTGATATTTCTATGGATTTTGTGCATGGCCTTTCATGGGAGTGCGGAAAACTAGTCATTCTTTCAATGGTGGATCGTTTCTCAATGATGGCACACTTCATTCTTCTTGTTCATCCCCTACCAGACAGTAAAAGTCGCACATGCTTTCTTCACCGACATTGTTTGGCTTCATAACCTACCAGAGACGATAATATCTGATCGAGACCTTGTCTTTACAAGTCAATTTTGGTTAGAACGCTCCCGCCTCGCTATGGTTCAGTTCCACACGAACTCTGCCTTCCATTTGTCAGTTTGGAGACCAAAAAATGTTTGTCAAACATGTAACTGCGATGTATCTACGTTGTATGATGAGCGATCATCCTCACACTTGGCTCGAATGGCTTCCTTTGGTAGAATTATGCTATACATCCTTTCATATTGCTCTAAGGCCTACTCCTTCAAGATTGTGTTTACGCATGCCCCCTAACTCTATGGTTCTATGATACTGCTGCAGCCTGCATACGAGTAGTTGATTTCTTAATTACTTCATGAATCGAGATGGGTTCATTGCTAATGCTTAAGATCGTCTTGCCCAGGCCCAACATCATGATCAGTAATATTATGATGCCAAGCATTGTGAACACTATCCTTGAATGTCGGTCAGTAGGTTGGCTTGGCCTACACACATTTCAGTGGTTTCTTTGATACATCATGGCAAGTTGTCACCACATCCATATGGTACGCCAAAACTACATGTAGCTTGCATACCCCTAGAGATAGTTAGGGTATCTCCAATTGGGTCACCAAATCTTTCCACATATGTACGGACTGGACAATCCAGGCAGTTTTAGCCATCCAATGATATTCACCAAATATCTACGGATTGGTAAGAACGTCTGAAATCCCACAACCCATCCCAAAACTTGGGGCGGGGCAGGGGGTTAGGGTAGATCCGGATGGCCACGGACACCGCCAACTCAGTCTCGGACCCCACCACGAATCCACTTTTCCCTCTCCCTCCCTTCTCTTGGCCGCACACTGGCGAAGCACTGTCCTTGCCTCCAAGGAGTCACTCAACATGTCCAATGGGATGCGCCCAAAGGCGGCACTAGCAGAGGGGAATGGGATGGCTCGCCAGGCTTGCACAACCACCATGGCTCTGGCTTCAACGGTTGGCCTTGTTAATGAAACTACTGGAAGAGCTGAAAGGGCCTACGTCGCTCGGGGCATGACCGACTCCTGTGGTACTCTTGGCGCAAGTGGATCCCCGAAGGCTGGCTTATTATCCCTGGCCTCAGGGTCCGGATCTTCGTCTTCATCATCTCCCGTTGTAGAGCTGGCAGAAGGACCCTCAATCATGGCACCTACAATAGGCACCATGGCTGGTCGTTGGTCAGGAAGCCGAGGAACTGGATCTCCTCTGAGAAATCTGCAGTATCCCCTTAAACATCATCAAGATCATCTCGACTTCCCCTTGAAATAGTTGTCCCGGAGGCTTCCAATGATGTCACCTTCATCGATGTGCATGTACATTAGGTGTTCCCTGGCCTTAAGTGGTTGGATGCCCCGCTCCATAACTGCCATCATCACTTCAACCATCGTCAAACCGTCCTTGGCGAGCTTTGGGCTCCAGGAGTTGTGTTGGATGGGTGGAACCGAGGTGAAGGCCTCGACGAAGCCGGTCTGTGGAGGATTTTCAACCTTGAGATCGGGGATGTAGACCCATCCCTCCTGCCACTTCTTGTTGGACTCCTCCTCGGGTCCTTTGAGTTACCTGGATCCAGACTTCTTTGTAATGGCAGCTCCGCCACACTCGCTGATCTCGATGATGTTGTTCTCGATCTTCACTTGGAAGTACCACTACGAGAGGACGAAATGGGCTCGATGCCATGGCAGCACTTGCAGAAAGCCATAAAGCGGGCAATGTGCAGGACGCTGGTCGGGGTGAGGTGGTGAAGCCGAAGAACCTAAAAATGTAGGAGTTGTCAGAAGAAATGATGTGCTGGAAAAACTGAGGCCACGGAGGAGGAATGGCATGAAGCATACCCACTCGTCCTCCTATGGATTTTGGGATAACTTCCTTGACCTCTCCCTAGGCAGTCATCAGCACCGATGAGCGGCAGTTAGCAACCCCTGACGGTGGCAGATACCCTTGCTCGAAGAGATGTTGGAGCTGCATGGTTATGGTGGTGGAGGCCATCCACTTCCCTTTGATGTTGGATATGACCTTCAAGTTCCCATTACCATTGGCAGTGGCCTCCTTGCCCACGGCTCCGCACTTTGTCGGTTGGACCTTGGTCAGCTTAGGAGCCATCAATTGTCGTTGGGATGGAGGGAGGGAGGGAGAGAGAGAGAGGGAGGGAGGGAGAACTTTGGAGAAGAACAATAGAGACTAGGGTGCGAGAAGAAGATGGAGAGAAATGGGCCTATGTTGTGCTCCTCAGGATCTTTCCCTCATAAAGCTCTAACGAAGGGGAAACGGCAGTGGGCACACCATGTCATGCGGGAAGTTAACTCTACCCATTTCCCACTAACGCATGGTTAAGGCATGCAGGAATCAAGGTGTGTCGTCAATGACGCTAGCGCATGAGACATTCTGTCTGGTCAAGTTGTAATGACCGATGGGGCGTGGCCTTAATGGGGCCCATGGTCCTTTGCACGCCTAGTTGACCAATGGCTATCTCAAGCAGCTAGACCAAAGCCTGATCTTGTCCTCCTCCTAGGTTGGACCTCCATTTGAAATGTTGGTAACTGTTCCTTGGGAAATTGACCCGTGGAAATCATCTTAGCGGGAAGAGATTTCCAAGGAGTTTGGTTGTCTACACCAACAATTCAACACGAGATTTGCCATCCATTCAGATGGGCTAGGCTAGTTGGTAGAGAGAACCTAGAGATTATTCTCAATCCCTCAATCACTATTGTACACCTACATCAATCAATATACATGAGCAAGAAGTAGGGTTTTACCTCGACCTTGAGGGCCTGAACCTAGGTAACCCGTCTTTTGTTCCCCTCTAGTCTACTCGTCTAGCTGAGATACGTTGTTGAGGGATCTGCTGGAAATAACTCCGATGGTTAGAGTTGGCTCAGTGCCTTACAAATTACAGCTGCCCTTATGGTCTGTCTCCACTACATGTTTCAAGTTACCTTGCTAAGGGCATCTCCAGCCGTTGGCCCCCCAGGGGGCGTCTAAAAGCACCGCCTGGGGGTGAGCCGGCGCAAAAAATGGCCCTGGGGGCGAGTCGGTCCCCAGCCGTCGGCCCCCAGGGCCGCCCCCAGGCGCGTATTAAAAAAAAGAACCGTTCGGCGAAGTTATGATATAAACTAGTTAAATTTTGGCCAAACATGGCAAATTTTAGCGAAATTCGGCCAAACATTACATTAATCTAATCTAAAAAAAGAAAGGGGCTGAAGTCGTCGCCGCCGTCGCCACCATCGTCGTCGTCGGCCTTCTCCTCCTTGACGCAGGTGCCCCTGCTGGACCCCTGCCCGGCGTCGCCATGGCGAACAGGCGGCGGCGTGTCGTCGTCGTCGCTATCGCATAAGACGACGACCCCGCCTTCCTCACGGCCGCGTCGGCGCTCCTTGAAGCGGCGTAGGGCGGCGCACTGGCGCTCCTTCTCCTTCTCGCGACGCGCCTTCTCCATCGCAATGGAGTCCTGGCGCGCCCATTCGAGGGCCGCGTCGTCGTCGGCGAACTCCGCCTTCACCGGCGCCAGCCCCGGCTCCGTCTTTGGCTTGACGAAGCGCAGGGGAGCCGGCGAGGAGGAGGCGCGCCGGCCGCCCTCGTTGATGACGATGCCGGCGCTGCGAGTGCGCCGGCTGAGCGGCGTCTCCGCCGCGGGCTTGGCCTTGACGCCGAGCAGCGCCGGAGAGCCGGAGGAGTGTGAAGAAGAGCGTGATGAGGAGGAAGAAGAGGAGGCGCCGAACCTCCCTGGCGCCCATGGCCCGGCGCGTCGGTGCTGCGCCGGGGCTACCACCCTCGCCGGGGGGTACGCCAACGGCGGGTCGTTGCCGCCCTCGAGGTACGTGAGCACGCCCTCGAGTGTGCGGCCGGGGACGCCCCACCAGAGGTGGCGTCCCTCGCTGTTCTGCCGGCCGCCGACCACCGGCGCGCCGTTGGTGGACGCCAAGCGCTGCTGCTGGCGGCGCTCGAAATACGCCGCCCAGGCCGCGTGGTTGTCAGCGGCGTACTGGGGGAGGGAGAGTTCGGCGTCGGTGAGGGATGCGCGCACGATCTCGACCTCCTCGGCAAAGTACTTCAGCTTCGCCACGCCGTCGGGCAACGGGGGAATGGGCACTCCCCCGGCGCTGAGTCTCCACCCTGTTGGCCCGGCGCACATGTCCGGCGGCGCTGGGATGTTCGCCTGGAACAGGAGTCAGGACTCCTGTTCGCGGAGCGAACGGCGGCCGAAGCCGTTGGCCGCCGCCTTGTCTCCGGGGAAGCGTTCTGCCATGGCGACGGCAGGGCTGGGCGGGCTCGGGAGAGGTAGAGGGAGGGGCTGGGCGGCGGCGCTCGGGAGAGGTAGGAAGAGGAAGGGGCTGGACGGCGGCGAGGGGCGGGGCTGGTGTGGGCACAGGCGAGTGGAGGCCGCCGGCTTTTATAGCCGGGCCGCGCCCGTGTGTACGCGTGCGAGGGAGGGGAGGCGTCGGCGCGCCGTCCCGTGACGCGCCGCACGTGAGGAATCAATGGCAAGGCTGACCGGCGGCAGCCTTGCCATTGATTCCCCGCGGGAACCGAGGCCGTTGGGGGAAGACGAGGCGCCGAGTCGCTGACGCGGCTGGCCCGCGTCTTTTTTGCGCCAAAACAGCTTGCCCCGGCGCCCCCGGGCGCTCCCCAGCGCGCCGGGTTCGCCTTGGGTCCGCCGGCGCTGTTTTCGGCCCAAGCCGGCGAAAATCGGGCTCCTGGGGGCGCGACTGGGCCGTTTTTTCGGCGCCGGCGCGAAAAAATCTCCTGGAGAGGCCTTTCTGGCGGCGCGGCTAGAAATGCCCTAAAGGTTTACCATGGTGAATCACAACATATACCTCCTCGACCCGCGATAGATCATGGAAGGGTCATTCCATCACCTCCTAGTCATTGGGAAGGAGCTGCTGCTTCTGAAGCTTCTTGGGAAAACATGGTAGAATTTCAATGTTGATCACTTTCAAGCTTGAGGACGAGCAACTTGTTGAAGGCAGGAGTAGTGCCATGTGCGGGAAAGCAGTATCGCGGTAGTTACCAGATTCGTGATTCGCTCTATTCACGATTCGAGCTCGTGGTTCGTAATTCGCTACCTCATACAAATGGGATTTCTTAGGGGTTATACATCTCTGATTTGCAAATAAGAGATTGGGTTGGCGATTTCACGGTTTTCAATTGGCAACACGGTTATAGCTATATAGAACACATAGTTAACAACAATGGAAGATCCTAAACTCGATAAAAGGAAAATCATATGCCTAAATTTTTTGAGGGGAGCGGGACAGATCCTATGTCTAAATCGTACCACTATCCCCATCCTGATTTATCCGTCTCCTTCGTATTTTGTACTAAATTTTGATCATAGATTTAACTAACAAAATTTTAATGTATATCACAAAAATTATCGTATTTGAATATAGTTTTCAATGATATCATTTTTTAAATATGCATTAACATTTTGTTAGTTAAATCTAAGATTAAAGTTTGGCACAAATTATTAAAAGAACCAATAAATCAAGACCAAGGTAGTACATATGTTTTCTTAGACTATCCATAGTGGGAGTAACTTCAGTAGTAACATCGAGTCCAGCTCAGCAAATTTGCTTATGTGGCAATGAGTTAATGAGGAAAGAGGTAGTAGTAGTAACTTAGGTAGTTACTATAACATCACATGTCTCAATGCAATATGAGTCTATAACATAATAAATAAAGATTTACATGTTACCACACTTATGTTACTACCCACTATGAAGGTAGTAATATAGTCTAGGGATATATGTATGTTACTAGTGTATGTTACTCTTCATTGTGGCTAGTCTTACTGAGGGAGTACCAAAAAAATGGGGAAAGTGAGATTTAACCCCTGCACTCTCGCTACGCGCAGTTACAGCGCCATGGCCGCCACCATGACACAAACATCCGTCTCCCGTTTTCCGCCACCTCTTCCTCCAACTTCAAGTTCCTGGCCACCCCTCACTCCGCGAGAACCACCGGACGTACCTACCCATCTGTGCGCAGGTCTCCAGCACCGATGCTTCAGCCGCTGCCTCGCGCCGGCCAACGAGTATCCCCCGCCCCATCGCGTGTTCCTCGTGCACCGATGGGCAGAGGAGTGAGCGCTCTATTTCGGATCGATTGTGGATTCGGCGAATCGGCGAGCGAGCACAGGACGGTCGGGGCGAATTCGAACCCCGATCTGGATAGGTCGATGGGGATCGGAGATTCGGAGTTCGACGCCTCTTCTAATCCGGTAACTATATCACTACCACCACTACAAAGTCCAGGACCTGCCAAACCATCATCAAGAGCTAAATCCTAAGATTAATGTTATCTAGAGCTTCAAGTCTTGTTAATTTGGTTAGTTTGGATTCTGTTAGGGTCGTTCCTTTTTCTTTACTAGATTGGATCGTTCCTTCCTACATACTGTAGTTGCGAGCAGCTATGCCAAGTAATCTGGTATCTACTCGCTCCGTTCGGACTTGTCACACAAATAGATGTATCTACAACTAAAATATATCTAGATACATTCATTTCTTGGACGAGTAATTCGGAACGGAGGGAGTAAGAAATAAGCCAGAGCCCAAACAGCCTCTCCCCCGCCCTCCAACATCCCACGATTATCCCCACCGTAATCTAGGTTGTGACAATCACCAACACCATTTTGAGAGTTAGCATGTACTCTCTCCGTTCCGAATTACTTGTCGCAGGTATGGATGTATCTAGATGTATTTTAGTTCCAGATACATCCATTTCTGCGACGAGTAATTTGGAACGGAGAGAGTACCAGCGTTGATTATGGAGTAATTTGTATGGCTTAAAACATCAACATGAAAGTGACACACGTCATAAGAAGGATAGCTTAAGCCAGATGTTACACTCTTTAGCATCTCATTATTGACCTTATTTTTTCTTGAAAACTAAATATCATTTCCAATATTGTTTGCATATCTTGATGTTCATGAACTCTCTGACAAGACACTGCATTCTTGGCGTTTTATATTCAATATCTCATTATCGTTTTTATTTGTCCTTCAGAAGTATTTATCATTTCCAACATATATCTTGATGTCCTTGATCCCTCTGACAAAAGATTGCATTCTTGGCGCTCAAGAAAATATGTGTAACATCTTTATTTCTTTTGTCAGAAAAATAATTTTTAAGTTCTAACTTTAGTTTTCTTATTATATGTGTGATTCAGCTTGCAGAAATCGATTGACCGCTATAAGTCTTATAGGAAGGATAATAATGTTAATAACAAGACAGTACAGCCAGATATACAGGTGAAGATCCTAATATGTCAACTTTTTTGTTGATTAAGACTTGAATAATCCATTACAATCATGTGAATATCTGGCAAGTGATATCAAGTTATAGTACATCTCCATTTTGTATATATTAAGGCCTTCTTTTTCAGAATATAGCCATAACACAGTATAGCAGTGATGCAATTTGCTTGTATCTTACATCAGTATATTAATTTGTCAATGACCTGCGTGACAACTAAATATATTGATACACGCCACTGTATATTCAATTGATACGTAATAGCTAAATTAAAACCTGCACGACCCTTATAATGTATATAATGTAGGAACATGATCACAATATGCTCTCTTTAATACTGTATTTGTCATGTTGACCAATGACTGGATACTCTTCTACACCTTCAATGAATACAGCAAAACAAATGTTAATAGAATGGTCGTGCATCTAAACCCTCAAAGATTGTGCAATTCTTCATTTAACCAATTAAAAATCAGGAGCTATAGCTGTTGTTGCAACTAACTTATGCCAGCTCACTATTGCAATATCACATGGACACATGCTAATAGCAAAAACATGATATGTAGTTATATACTGCCCATTAGTTTTCAGTATAATAAGGACTTAAATGTTAGCTCTGGGCATTAATAGTATGGCATGTGATGTGACGACACACATTCTTATGCTGAATCATCTGGATTCTGAACTGTAGCAAGTCAAAGCCGATACTGTAAGCTTGGCAAAGAAACTTGAAGCTCTTGAAGTTTCGAAGCTGTAAGCAATCTTGTCACTTTCTGAAGCCTAGATTATACGTAAACAGCCAAAAATAATGCTTAATTATATGAGGTGCAGAAAGATCTTGGGTGAGAATTTAGGAGGGTGCTCTGCTGAAGAACTGAACTGTCTGGAAGTAAATATTGAGAAGAGTCTCCGCATCATCAGAGGAAAGAAGGTTGGCTAGTCAAAAACTCTTGAATTGCTATAAAACAGGTGAGCTGCTCAATTTTACACAAACTAACCTGAATCTGTGTATGTGTTGACTCCACTGCCATCAGACCCAGGTGCTCGAACAGCAGATAGCTAACCTGAAAGAAAAGGTATACCCCCAAGGCCCCAACTGATGCATAACCCCAAAGGCCAGACTAACTTATGGCCTTTTTCTTTTCTTACAGCAGCCTATCTACATAAATAACTCACAGTACACACGCCAACTAATTCTGCATGCTTCTTGTACTATGTTCAGGAGAGGACGCTTCTCAAAGACAACGAAGACTTGCGTGGAAAGGTGATGACTTCTTATACTTTGTTTGCAAGTAAAACTGCAGAGTACCTGATATCTTATATGCAAGAGACAGAGAACATAGCAAATTAGTCTCGCACCCATCATGTATTATGTATGGAATTCTACCAAGTCACTGACGTCGATCTTGTCGCTGCAGCAGCGCGACCTTGAGGCTTCGCTGGTGGTTCCTGCCCTGAACTGCGTCACGCCCCTGCAGCCACGTGGCCAGCTGGCACCAGAGCAGGAACCGGTACCGAGCGACGAGGACGTGGAGACGGAGCTCTACATTGGGTTGCCCGGGGTTCGCTGCTCCAACCGGCGGTCAGGTTAAGCCAAATAGCTAATCAGCCGGAAGGTTGAGCCTCACACAAATAAACTCTCTACAGATGCATGAAGTGGCCAATCAGTAGTCCACCATTTCTGTTATTCTCTATATTTAGACAGAATCTATAATCTCTTGCAAAGCTAAATTAGCGGCTGCGACGATGTCAAACCTGCAGAGAACCTCTGACGACTGAAGGTGAAACGCCAGTACACCAATTGTTTCTTGCGCAACGGCCGGCAAATGGAACTAGGGGAGGCATTCTTGTTAAAAATAATTCTGTAATTAGGGTAAAATCTCCCCTTGCCCAAAACCGTCGTTGCAGTTTGTCCCGCAACCGACGTCTCCCTTTGATCTCCTGGAACCGACGTCTCCTCGAGGGATCGTCGTGTCTCTTCGGGACATATAAAAGGGGGCCTGTAACCATCGATCAAAGGATTTGATCATTCTGATTCAAAACACGTTATCAGCACGATGGTCACATGTGTATCTTCTATCCACACGTCTGGACCTTTCTGGTATTTCATGGTTCTGATTGACGCATCTACACGATGGTCATATGTGTGTCTTCTATCCACACGAAATCATGCATTTGCCAAGATAATGAGGCAAGTCATTAAGTTGCAAGACCTTTGTTGATGAATTGCAACTTGCCAATCTCTTGTTGGGGTCATGCTGTTTTGCACGCTGCTGACTTGATACAATTGAGGCCAACTGCATATCACAGTTCTTCCCCTCTGGAATTGGTACGTGGAAATCCTCCAAGCATTTCCCATCTGCGTAAGTTCGGATGTGCTGTATACATCCCGATCTCACCACCACAGCGGACATCTATGGGCCCACACAGGAAGTTGGGGATTTATGTGGGGTACAAATCGCCGTCGATTATTAAGTACCTGGAACCCCTGACCGAGGATATGTTCACAGCCCGTCACGCTGATTGCATATTTAATGAGGAACATTTTCCGGCATTAGGGGGAGATTTCAAGTACCAGAAAGAATGCTCGGAAATTGATTGGAATGCTCATTCCATTTCATCCTCTGATCCACGTACCCATGAGACCGAACTTCAAGTTCGAAAGATCATTAATTTGCAACATCTTGCAAATAATCTGCCAGATTCATTTACTGATTTGAAAGGTGTTACAAAATCCTTAAACCCGGCCAGAAACGCGCCGGAAAGAGTGGAGGTATCAATAAAAACCACTCAACTCCCTATCCCTAAAAAGAGGGGGAGTAGTACGGCCTCTGACCCGGAGCATGTTTCTAGCAAGCAGCAAAGGAAATCGAGGAGAAAAACCTCGGAGTCAGTAAATGCAGGTCAACTCAACGTTGACAAACACCTGATGGGTAGTATACACCCAGTGGAAGGGCAACCTCCACAACCCAGTTCCAGTGTGCAAAAACTGACTGGGACATCGGAACACCGAGACTCGATCGTATTGGGAAATCACGAAGAGTCATTAGGGGTGCAGGAAATTTCCATCAACTATGTTGATTCTGGAGAATTATTTGACCGTAAGACTACGACTGTCGACATATATTTTGCTGAAAAGATTGTAGATACCCTTCTCACTGATCATGATCCAAGGTCTATCGTTGAGTGCCAAAAGCGCTCCGACTGGCCTAAATGGAAGGATGCAATCCAAGCAGAAATTGCCTCGCTTAACAAAAGAAAGGTATTCACTGAAGCAATACCTACACCTCCCAGTGTTTTCCTTGTGGGATTCAAATGGGTTTTTCTCCGGAAACGGAATGAGAACAATGAGGTGGTGAGATATAAAGCAAGGCTCGTAGCACATGGTTTCACGCAGAAACCCGACAGTGATTTCACTGAAACATATTCTCCAGTAATGAGTGCAACCACTTTCCGATATCTTATAGCTTTGGCAGTGCAAAATCGTCTATCTATGCAGTTGATGGACGTCGTGACCGCATATCTTTATGGGTCACTAGATTCGGACATATATATGAAGGTTCCTGATGGAATCTCTGTCCCGAATAAAAATGCAAAACGCAACATGTATTGTGTAAAGCTAAATAAGTCACTATATGGCTTAAGGCAGTCGAGACGGATGTGGTACAACCGACTCAGCGAGTTCCTTCTTCGGAAAGGTTACTCCAATAGTGCTGATTGCCCATGTGTTTTCATCAAGAAGTCCTCTACAGGATTTTGCATCATTTCTGTGTATGTTGATGATCTCAACATCATTGGCAGCACACCAGACATTGATGAAGCATGCAATCAACTAAAGATGGAATTTGAGATGAAGGATTTGGGTAAAACCAAATTTTGCTTAGGTATTCAACTTGAGCATCTTCCCTCAGGAATCATGGTACACCAATCTGCCTATATCCAGAAAATATTGGAGAAATTCAATATGGACAAATCCTATCCATCTAAAACTCCCATGGTGGTTCGATCTCTAGACGTAGAGAAAGATCCGTTCAGACCAAGGGATGATGGAGAAGAGGTGTTGGGACCTGAAGTTCCATACCTTAGTGCTGTTGGAGCGCTTATGTATCTTGCAAATTGCACAAGACCTGATATTGCATTTGCAGTGAATCTAGTTGCTAGACATAGCGCAGCTCCTACCAAACATCATTGGTCTGGAGTGAAGAATATCTTTCGATATCTCCAAGGCACAAAGGATCTTGGCCTATTTTTCCAGTTCTAGAAAAATCAGGACTCTGATGTGATTGGATATGCAGATGCCGACTATTTGTCTGATCCCCATAATGCCAGATCTCAGACCGGCTTCGTTTTCCTACATGGCGGCACTGCTATATCATGGAAGTCTTCGAAACAGACTCTGGTGGCAACATCTACCAATCATTCTGAAATAATTTCATTATTTGAAGCAACATGCGAATGTGTATGGCTTCGCAGAATGATAAACCACATACAACAGTCATGTGGAATGGGTTCGATAAAATCACCTACCATTATCTACGAAGATAATGCGGCCTGTGTTGCGCAGATGCAAATAGGATACATCAAGAGTAATATCACAAAGCATATTTCTCCTAAATGGTTTTTTCCCCATAATCTTCAGAAAAGCGGGGAAATAAGCATTCTGCAAGTCAAATCATGCGACAACCTTGCTGATTTATTTACCAAGTCTCTACCAAATTCTACATTCCAGAAATGTGTTCATGGAATTGGTATGCGAAGACTTAGGGACTTGCAGGTGTCAGGGGGAGTCTCTTCTTGAGATATCCTCGTTTTAATGACATCACATTATGCTATCTTTCTTTGTGAGTATATGTTTCAGGATCTCATCAAAGATTTTATGAAGAACTTTTGAAGGAGAATCTTTTAAGATGATAGAGCTTCCCGGACAATCGTGAAGATGATCTACATGGTCAAGCATAGATTAGGGGGAGTGTTAAAAATAATTCTGTAATTAGGGGAAAATCTCCCCTTGCCCAAAACCGTCGTTGTGGTTTGTCCCGCAACCGACGTCTCCCTTCGATCTCCTGGAACCGACGCCTCCTCGAGGGATCGTCGTGTCTCTTAGGGACATATAAAAGGGGGCCTGTAACCATCGATCAAAGGATTCGATCATTCTGATTCAAAACAATTCTTATGCTATGGGACGCAAACCTCCTGGATGTGACGAACATTGTCGCCTTGACCTACTGTCCCTCAGCCATGGTTCGGATCCGCAAAACAAATGTGTGCTTTAAGGTCACATCTATGGACTTACCGTCTCTACTTGTAAAGATGCCTTCTTTGCCCAGTTGATTAGCCATAAACCGCTGCGTGGGGTGGCTTGGTTGGCCTCCGGAGACTTCAACCAGATCTATCGGGCTAGGGACAAGAACAAAAGAAACATCAATCGGAGCAGAATTAACTGGTTCCGTGCCGCTTTGCAGTCCTTTAAAATAGATGTTTCACCTGGAGTAATGAGAGGGTGAACCCGACTCTATGCAAGCTAGACTTCTTTTGTAATGTTGAATGGGATACAACATCCGATACACATGTTCTACATGCCTTGTCGTCATTCTGACCACTGCCCTCTCCTGCTCGTCGATGACAAGGGGCCGCGGTCTTTCAAGTTTGAGAACTTATGGGTCTCATTGCCTGGGTTTATTGACGTGGCGCGGAAGGCGTGGAATGAGCGAGAGAACCATTCAGAGCCCTTTCAAGTCTTGCACCACAAGTTGAAGAAAACCGTGCTCCATCTCACCGAGTGGAGTAAGAAGCTCTTCTCGAAGGCAAAAGTTCACCTTCATGCGGCTCTGCTCGTCATTCTTTGCCATGACGCCGAGTGGAGCAAGAAGCTCTTCTCGAAGGCAAAAGTTCATCTTCATGCGGCTCTGCTCGTCATTCTTTGCCTTGACATTGCGTAAGAATTGCGTCCACTCTCCCCCGACGAGATTGACCTCCGCTCCCGCCTTAAGTGGAGAGTGGTCAGCATGGTGTTGCTAGAAAGGGCTAGGAAAAGCCGATGTGTGAGGATTGCAAAGTTGAAAGATGGCGACGTCGACACAAAAAAATTCCGCCGCCGCATCAATGCATGGAGAAGAAAAAAAATCACATTCATAGGATCAAGCATGGGCATGGTTGGATAACCGAACACGGGAAAAAGAGAAGATTATACTTCACCACTTCACCGAGGTTATGGGAAGAGGGGCCTCGAGCAACAAGGATTTTAATTGGGATGAGCTCCCTTGTGAGCAACATGACTTACATGACCTTGATGCGCCCATCACCGAGGACGAGGTTTGGAACACAATTAAGGAAATGCCTAGTGACAAGGCTCTCGGACCGGATGGCTTCACCGACATCTTTTTCAGGAAGTGTTGGGGTTTTATCAAGCGTGATATCATGAGGGCCATCCAGGGTTTTGACTCCCTCAACAGCTCCAATCTTCAATGGCTAAACTCCACCAATGTCGTGCTATTACCAAAAAAGGAGGGTGCGGAAGGCATTTCCGACTACATGCCCATTAGCCTCAGCCGCGTCGTCGCCAAAATCATTGCGAAGGTCCTCTCTTTAAGGCTTGCCCCTCACATGGATGCGCTTGTTTCCAACACCCAGAGTGCATTCATAAAAAGGAGAAGCATTCATGACAACTTTGTGTATGTTTGGAACTTTGCCCGCCGGCTTCACAAATGCAAGACCCACGCCTTACTCTTCAAGCTCGACATCAAAAAGGCTTTTGACTCGGTCAAGTGGGAATATGTCCTTGATCTGTTGCAACGTAAGGGATTCCCAAACAAGTTCCGAACGTGGGTGGCGGCGTGTTTTCCTCATCATCCTCGTGCATTCTTCTCAACGGGTTACCTGGCCTGCCCATCAAACATGGACGAGGCTTTCGACAAAGGGATCTGATGCCTCCCCTACTTTTCGTCCTTGTGATTGACCCCCTTCAACATGTCCTCGACCTGGCCACCCGTAAAGGCATCCTTCACAAGATTCGTGGTCGGGGTGCCACGATGAGAACCTCACTCTATGCGGATGATGCGGCAGTATTCCTGGCCCCTATTAAAAGGGATATTATAAACTTCTATGTCATCCTCAAGGGCTTCAGAGAGGTCACTAGCCTGTGTACAAACTTTTGTAAGAGCTCGGTGGTGCCCATTCGATGCAATCATCTCAACCTGGGACACATCCTTCATGGCATGTCGACAACTAGAGCTTCATTCCCTATGAAATATTTGGGTCTCCCACTCTCTGTGTGGCAACTTAAGAAGGTCGACTTCCAATACCTTAAAGAAAAAGTGGCGGGAAAATTGGTCACTTGGGAGGGGCAAAACATCACCACTATCAGGCACACAACTCTTGTTAAATCAGTCATCTTCTCTCAAGCAGTGTACTCCATCATGCCTCTCATCGTTCCACCGAGCTCTTTGCAAAACCTCAACAAGATTGAGAGGGCTTTTCCTTGGTCTGGATCGGACAAAACGACCGGTGCCAAGTGCAAGGCCAATTGGGAGACAGTGTGTCGACCACGCGAATACCATGGTCTTGGGTGCTTAACACCGATAAGTTTGCAGGGGCGTTGCGGCTAAGATGGCCTTGGTACGAGTGGAAAGAGCCAAACAAACTTTGGGTAGGGCTTGGTAACCCATGCACCGAGGAGGACCTCGATTTCATCTATTCCTCCACCAGAATCACCATTGGGAATGGCGCCAAAACTCCTTTCTAGGATGCCCCCTAGCTGCTTGGGTGCAAACCCAAGGACATCGCCCCACTAATTCACGAAGCATCAAGGAGAAAAAATTGGAAGGTGCGGGAGGCCTTCTATGGGAGTGCTTGGATCCTTAAGATCAATCTCCCAGCCATCATCACTGGCGCCCACATCAAGGGAATTCTTCACTCTCTAGATGCTCGTTCATGACTTCCGCCTTGAGGCACATATTGAGGATGAAATTGTTTGGAAGCACTCGAATGATGGGATCTACTCGGCGAACACTGCTTACAAGGATTAGTTCCTTGGGTTGACTCCCCCCATGAATTTCATGGTCTGGAAGGTTTGGGCGCCCCCAAAAATCAAATTCTTTGCATGGTTAGCTTTGCAAGATCGGATTTGGACCGTGATGGCTTGTGTCCGCGTTAGTATTTCCCCAAAGAAGAAGGGATGATGCAGCACAACTATGGTAGGTATTTCCCTCAGTTATGAAATCAAGGTTATAGAACCAGTAAGAGAACCAAGCAACACTATGTAAACGGTATCTACACACAAAGAACAAATACTTGCAAACCCGACGCGTAAGAGGGGTTGTCAATCCCTCTCGGGTAAAAGATAGATTGGTTTGTATGATTTTGGATAAATAGATCTTGCGATAAAACAAAATAAAATAAATAAATAAAAAAGTGCAGCAAGGTATTTTTGGGTTTATAGAATAATAAATCTGAAAACAAAAGCAAATAAAAATAGATCTCAAAGAAAATATGATAAAGATTAGACCCGGGGGCCGTAGATTTCACTAGTGGCTTCTCTCGAGAAAAATAGCATACGACGGGTAAACAAATTACTGTTCGGCAATTGATACAACTTCAAATAATTATGACGATATCTAGGCAATGATCATTATATAGACATCACGTGCAAGATTAGTAGACCGACTCCTTCCTGCATCTAATACTATTACTCCACACATTGCCCGCTATCCAGCATGCATATAGTGTATTAAGTTCATGGAGAAACGGAGTAAATGCAATAAGAACGATGACATGATGTAGACAAGATCTATTCATGTAGGAATAGACACCATCTTGTTATCCTTAATAACAACGATCAATACGTGTCTTGCTACCCCTTCTGTCACTAGGAAAGAACACTGCACGACCGAACCCATCACAAAGCACCTCTTCCCATGGCAAGAAAAATCGATTTAGTTGGCCTAACTAAACCAAAGATTCGAAGAAGAAATATGAGGCTATAAGTAATCATGCATATAAGAGATCAAAGAAACTCAAATAACTTTCATGGATAAATAGATCTGATCATCAACTCAAAGTTCATCGGATCCCCACAAACACACCGCAAAAAGAGTTACATCAAATAGATCTCCAAGAACAATTGTATTGAGAATCAAAAGACAGAGATGAAGCTGCTACTAACTACGGACCCGTAGGTCTACAATGAACTACTCACACATCATCGGAGAGGCACCAATGAGGATGATGAACCCCTCCGTGATCACTACAAAAAAGACACTTCCGTGATGATACGTGTTTGTCACAGTAGGCCACGTTTTCTGTTATGCATGTAAATCCATGACAATTTTATGAAAGAATCAAGATAGTCATACCTGTGTTGTCGTAGAAGTGTTCCATGACATTATCAAAATTATCATCACGGAAGTGTCAACTTCCATGACGATAAATCGCGCTCATAGAAGTGCTTTCGTCAAGGGTGACCGACACATGGCATCCACCGTAACGGGTCGCCGTTACGCTATCAGGTCCGGTTTTTGATCCAATAACTCGTTAACAGCCCGGATCAATCAGGATTTTCCACGTGTAAAATTGTCATTGGCTAGAGGAAACACGTGTTGGCTCACCGTTGGGACATATGTCATCCATTCATTGGACAGGAGGCACCTATGATAAGTCGACACGTGGCACGACCCAATAGAGGCCCATTTCGGTGCAAAGGCCGACCCGTTTGACTTGCTCAAAAGGTAATGGGCCGGCCCAGGGAAAGCCTGTCAACGGCCTGTTCGTATATCGCCCATTTACGGCTCGCTATTTCCCGGCCCGTTACGACCTATCGGAATTAAGCCCAGTAGCTTCATCTGGGCCGTCCAATATGATTCCAGCACGTTGTTACTTCCGTCCCATGTATGGCCCATGATGTCTTTCGGCCCATATGAGGCCCTTCGTAACTATGGGCCCAATGAAGGCCCGAGATGAAACTGGCCCATAATGAACAGTGTATCACTTTATACCCATTAACGGCCCATTATTCCGTTAGCCGTTTCCAGCCCGTGTTAACTTTCGGCCTTCTAAGGGCCCATTTATTCTTGGGCTCATTTCGAGAATTCGGTCAGTTATGGTCCGTTACTGGCCTGTTCCGTTTGTGGGCCAAATTCAGCCCGTGTTTACATTGGGCCCGTTTGTGGCCCGTTAACCCGTTGGGCTGTTTTCATAGCATTATCAAATACGGCCTATTATCGGCCCGTTATGGTCCATGAATAGTACGACCCATGTTCGGCGAAATGATTATACGCCCTGTAGAAGACCAATGGACCCTACGGCCCGTAGAAGGCCCATGGATCATAAGGCTCGTAGAAAGTCCATGGATCCTACGGCCTGTAGAAGGCCCATGGATCCTATGGCCTGCAGGAGGCCCATGATTACAACAGTCCGTGTGTTGCCATGATTGTTGTGGCCTAGTTACCAAAAATAGGTTATTGTGGCCACTAGAAAAACGAAGAAAAAGAACTGCAGTGACTACAAGCAAACAACTAAACAAGACAATAAGGAAATAAAACAAGCAACTAACGCTAGCCTATTATAGCTATTACACATATTACATCCACTGGGCATCAAAGTTCGCCACCAGTGCAAATATGGGGAACAAAACAGCATATTACATACACTGGCCGTCAAAATTGGCCACTAGTGCAAATAAACACGAAAGAAAAACAAGTCCATAACTGAAACAACTTCAGAAGAGCTCAAGAAACGTTATCCTGCGTATCCACCATGCTAGCAATAAGCTTAGTAAGCTTATTAGCTTTGTCCTGTTTGGCACTAAAATCCTCCAACGCTTGCTGTTGCACCAAAAAGTATGCATCTGAATGCTCCAGGGACTTCCGTGGTCCTTTTGCTTCTTGTCGCAGCATAGCTGATCAATGTCTTTCAGCTTGTAGTTGAGACTCAAGAAACCGAACTGATTCAGACAGTGAGTTTGAATAGCTTGTGCAAGCGGTAGTGGCCAGTAACTCGAACAGTAAACCAAGACAAGACTTTGGGGTTGCCTCACTGTCTTCAAGATAGTTTTCCTTAGCTGTTTTATCAGCTTTGTTGGAGACCAACAAGGATGTCTCATGATCCTGAACCTTATCTGCATTACTTCCGTTATCATTGCTTAATAAGGCACTCTTCCCCAATATTTTGTCAGCATTCTAAAAGAAGAAACAAGCAGACACATAACAGGTTTAGCATGTACTAGTATATGAAACTCATTTCGGTGAACCCGTTCATTAGTAAGGTGGACAAGGTTAAACTACCAAGTCTTCTATTACCAAGTAGTACATTATAAAAGCATCAAACAAACATATATCTATGTCCTATGGTCACTGCATTGTCTTGCCAAATCAAAATAGAGACACGGCTCAAATCATACCAGTTCAAAAGAAAGCAGCACTAAAAGAATACAAAGCGTGGGAAACTAAACGACACAACAAGATTTCAGATGGATACCACGAGTCTACATGTACAACAACACTATTGGCCCTGTTATGATGCTAGTAATGTGCATGATATGAGAAGTCAACTGTATACACAATTGAAATTGAAATCAACATAGCTATTTATAAGAGCAAACCTGTTAAAGAAACATGCGTAAATATGCCTGTTGTGCCATTGGAGTTTCCATTGGATAGTTCAATTTAAAAGTAAGTTTGTATGAGTAAATACAGTGATACAAGAGCAAAGCAGTATGCACGATAGCAATGGAATCTTAAATGAGAACAGTTGTTCTTCAGGTTTAAGCACTTGTTCTACATGAACAGAGTACAGTAAGACGCAAGCATATAGTACCTAAAATAAAATAAGCTCATAGACCTTACCACATTCTTGGTTCGGGACCAGCAAAAAACAAGGCGTTCCCAGTCATCGTCCAATAAATGTGTCTCAGGAGAATGTAAGGGAATTTGATGAGTCTCTTTGCCAATGAAGTGCGTTTTCTTCAGGTAATTCCGATACTACCACCAAGCATTCTTGAAGATAGCAGAGGTATTAGCACAGGTTACCTCATCCTGAGTTTCCAAATTGGTCCTTATCTATAGAGAAAAATGGGAAAATTTACTGTATTATAACCATCATGGAGGTAGAATGTATGGGACAAAGTAAAGTAATGGCCATGAATAACATTACTTACACATAACTCCTGGACAAACACCTGCAACTGGCATTTTTCTTCATCTTCAGTATAATATTTCCATGATGGGAAGATACACACATAGGATTTAACAGCATCAAATGCGATAGATGCTAAACTATGAATGGCTGGTTGTGCAATCTCCACAGGAATAGGTGTACTAACTGGTGGAGTTGGGGTTCACCGTGGTAGTACTGGCGCTTTGGGCACTAGAGATGCCTTAGTAACTGCTCTTGTTTGGGAGCTCTGTGATGGAGATGGTGTTGTGTCAACAAGAGCTGGATTACTATCTGCTGGGGTTGGGGTTAGATTGGGTGAAGCTGGTTCTCTGTCTGTCGGGGGTTGGGTGCGACATATGCCAAAGGATGGCTTATCATGGTGGGGGCGAGTAGAACGTCGTCGGTGCCTGGAAACGGGATGAGGCGAAGACATGCACGTCGGCGAATCTTACCCAGCTTCAGGGCTCTCTAGGGAGATAATACCCCTACTGCTGCTCTGCGGGGTCTCCGCATGATCACTATGGCAAAGTGTTTACACGATTGCTCCTTGAGCTGTTTCCTGGAGGTAGGAGAGGGCAAGGCTAGCTCTCTCCCTCCTATATGATCTGGTCTAGAGCTAATGGGTTCCAACCCTTTGCATGGGTGCCCTGGGGGTTTATATAGGCCTACCCCCCAGGGGTACAATGGTAATCCGGCTGGATGCGGGCCCAGCTGCTAGCGCCTCTGGCCTCCGTCTTCTCGCCGACTTGGGCCGCTGGGGGCCCGCCGACTGGTGGGCCCTGCCGACTGGCCTGGTACGGAGCCGACAGGCCGCGTCCGCCGCGGGCGGGTCTTGCCGGCTGCTGATTACTGTAGCCATGCTTCTGATGACGCGGGCTTGATCATGGGGTCGTGGCAACAGCCCCGCCGCCTGGCGGGCGATCACTATTGCCACTCTCCATCACATCTTGATTAATGGTGTGTGGGCCCCGGGGGAGGGCTCGGCCGACTCCCCGGGGCCGACTCCCGACGGGTCCGACTGGTGGTCCTCTTGCTGTCTCCTGGGGTGTCACTGACTGGTGGGACCCGTTGCCTTTGGGCCATATAGACAAGCCGTCGTGGGTACAGGATTCGATCCTGTGGTGCTGATGTCAGGGCCAGTATGGCAACAGTGCCACGCCGCACGGAGATCTTCCGGGGTACGACGTGCTGTGGCCATGCCCGCCCTTGGTAAGGGGCGGGAGTGGGCTTCACTGTAGCCACTCCCCTGCCCCGTCCCTCTTGATGAGGTCATGGGGTTTGTTGGAGTCGCATGCCGACTCCCCAAAGCAGGCTTCTCTGAAAGTCGCCAGTCAGGAGTCGGCTTACCCTGCAATCGTCCCTGGGACTCGGCCGCGAGTGGTCAGTCGGCCGTCTTGTCGTCGGCTCCTTAGAAGGCGGCTCTTCGTGTTGGGGTCTTGAGGGGCGCAGCCTGCCCCGATGTCTTGAAAGGTTCTGGGCCTCGGGTCGGCCTACCCGTGGCCCATTACTCCGACAGTAGTCCCCGAAACTAGTGAGGCGTCGCGGACGCTCGGCCGAGAAGCCTCAGTAGTTTCTCTCTTCGGCTGCTCAACACATGGCTCTTGGTTGACTCCCGCCGGGCCGGCTAGAAGGAGTTGGACTCACCCAACTCTGACTCGCACAATATTTTGAACATCGCGGCGGGATCCAAGTAGCGTGCTTGCTAAGCCTCCGAGCCGCCGCCCGTTCTAGGCCTGTCATGCGATGACACGTGGCTGGGCCATTCTGTCAGCCTACACGTGCGACGGGACAGGCCCATAGACGGGGCCCGCCACTACCGCGCCTCGGCGCTCGAGCGGATCCACCGCGGCCTCGACGGATGGTTGGGATTCCCGTGGAGTTACTGCGCGCAGTAACTTTGTCGTGGAACGTGGGGGTCGTGGGGCCGTGGGCGCAGTAAATCCCACGACCGCCCCCTCGGCTTCGCAGCCCACAAGGCTATAAGTAGTGGAAAGACGGGGGCACGCGCGCTCCTCCTTCCCACCACTCCTCGCTCTCCTCCTTCTCAATGCTCCTCGCTCTCCTCCTCCTCCTTCTTCTTCTTCTTCTTTGCGCCGCCGTGCGCCCAAGCTTCGGCGAACGCCGCGGCGATCAGCTCGCAATGAACTCTTCCTCTGCCGCCGCGCCTCCCCCGGTGCACTCCGGCACCTGGGTCAGCTCCGAAGTTCACGACGACCACATCGAGTTCCTCCGCCGGACTCGTCGGCTCCCCGGCGAGGATCACGTGCGGGTGCGTCTCGCGCCGAAGGGGGAGATTTCCCCCGCGCCGCAGGAGGGCGAGTGGGTCATCTTCCGCTCGCACTGCTTGCGCGGGTTGGGGCTGCCGGCGAGCAGTTTCTTCTGATCCTTCCTGGAGTTCTACGGCCGCCAGCCGCACCACCTCACCCCCAACACGATGGGGCTGCTGTCCGCCTTCGTGGCCTTGTGCGAAGGCTTCCTCGGAGTCCTCCCCACCCTCGAGCTCTGGGGGGAGTTCTTCTTCTCGAAGCTCGGCACCCAGGCTGCAGGCGTGCCGGCTCAATGCGGCGCTTTCATCGCCGTGCGAAGGTCGGGGGCCGACAACCCCTTCCCCCCATCTCGCTGATAAAGTCGGTGAAGATGTGGCAGAGATCGTACTTCTACATCAGGAGCGTCTCCACGAGGGGCGACTGGGTCAACCTGCCGGCTTTCGAAGCCGGCCCGCCAGCTGGGAGACTGCCCAACTGGTCGTACCGGGCCAAGTCGCTGACGCCTGCGGGAGCCGGCGCCATCGTGCGACTCCGAGTGCTGATGCAGTCAGAGGGCTTGACTGGTCCAGACCTGCTGGCCGCCTTCGTGGCGCGCCGAGTTCTCCCGCTCCAAGGCCGCCCCCATATGATATGCCAAATGAGCGGGCACCGTGACCCGAGTCGGATGTGCACCAAGGACATGCCTCACGAGGAGGTGGCCTTCATGGTGAACTACCTCTCGGATAGCAAGCTCCTGGAGGATTGGCAGTTCGGCAAGGAGCCGTACTCCCGCGCCAACCCCCCGCCCGTGGTGAGTTGCCTTTCCTTTCTTTCTTTGGATTGTCTTCTTTCTTGCCGAGTTTGTTTTGACCAGTCGGCTTTGGTCAGAATCCCCTCCTCCACCCGCCAGCCGGCACCTCGGGGCCGGCCCGCGATTTCCTCGCCGACCGGGCGGAGAGCGACGTCGACAACCCCGATCTGGGGGCGGCGGCTCTGGAGGACGACGCCGAGGGAGGAGGAGGAGGAGCAGGCGACTTCAGGCCTTCAGCCACTTTCGCCGACTGGCCTGACGACGACGCCGAGGGAGAAGTCGCCCCCCGCCATCGGTCAGGAGCCAGCCAGCCTCGCGCGGGCTCTTCTGCCGCGCCGGGTGCTCCAGGCGGCGGGAAGAAGCACAGGGCCATGCCGACCTTGTTCGGCAGTCGGCCGAAGAAGCCCAAGGGTTCGGCTGCGGCGACCCGGCGGGACGAGGCGGCTGTGAAGGCCATCCACTTCCGTAAGGAAGTGAAGAAGCCGCCATTGGTCTCCGCGTGAGTATTCTGTCTCAATGCTTTATTCTTTCTTTGTGGCTTTGCCTGAGTCTTTTGCTTGCTTCCCTTCTTCAGGGCTCCCCTCACTCTTGAGAGGGTCACCGCCGCCTCCGTCATGGGGTCAGCGGAGACGTCCGCCACCACTCGGCGGATTGACCCCGCTGCTGACCTCTAGGAGGCGACAGAGCGGAATGCGCAGGAGAAGCGCAACAAAGAGGAAGCCGTTCGCCTGGAGAAGGCGGAGGCCGATAGGGCGGAGGCCTCCGCCAAGAAAAAACTGGCGGAGGCCGAAGCCGCCGCCGCGACGAAGCGGCAGGCTGAGGAAGCCGGCGGTGTTCGGCGGTGTTCGTCACCCCGCTGAACTCCGCGCCGCCGCCTCCGGAGTTCACGGGGCAGACTGGGGAAGCCGGCTGCGAGAACCCCGTCGTGGGGAGGGAAGGCGGCGACCCCTCTATGCCGGACGTGATCATTCCGCCGCCGCCTCCGCCGCCATCTGAGAGTGCGCAAGGCAAGCAGCCAGCGGACCCTCTGGTGCCACCGACCGAAGACGAGGCCGTGGCGAGGTTACTCCTCCAAGTCGGCTCGCCAACGCGCCGCCATCTGGAGAAGGCGACTTCAGCACCCCGCCCCCTGGAGGCCGGCATCGCCAGCTCGGCGGTCCCAGACACCGAAGCGATGAGCGCCGCGCCCATTGGGTGGGTGCGAGGAGGCGGCACGGGGCCGCTGAACCAGGCGCTTCTGGACGTCCAGGCGAAGCTTCGTGCTGAGGGCGACCCTCTCCAGAATTGCACCAAGGCGTACCTAGCATCGCGGGCAGCCGTCCGGGTATGTTTTTTCCTTTGGTCCTTGTTTCCTTGTTCCTCTTTATAGGGGCGCGCCAGCGCACCCACTAGGTGTAGTCCCCGAGTTTCGGGCTGCCTGCTGAGCAGGCAGCCTGGAACTCCAATTGATGAACTCTGGGTATTGACTTTTTGTCTGAAATGCTTGATGCAGGATTACCACAACCTCCGCGTCACTGCCTTCAACCGTAACATTGAAGAGCTGGGCAAGCGGACCGCCGATTTGTCGGAGAGCCGGAGTAAGTCCTTTTTCTTCTTTGCAGGGGTGCGCTGGCGCACCCGCGGGCTGTAGTCCCCGAGATTCGGGCCGACTACTGAGCAGTCGGGCCAGATCTCTCCGGCGATCTTCTTTATTGATGACTTAACGCCTTCTTTCTTCCTTCTTTTCAGGAGCCAACGCTGCTCTTTAATAGCAGCTGAGCGAAGCCAACTCCGCATTGCGCGCCAAAGGGGAGGAGTGCAGCAAGCTCGCCACGGAGCGCAATCTGCTGGCCACTCAATTGGTAGAGCAGAAGGAGCTGCTTGTGAAGACGCAGAGGGAGGTGGAAGAGACAGAGACCGCCCTCCTGGCCGAGTTCGCGAGCGAGCGCTCCTCCTGGCCTGACAAGGAGGCGATGCTGGCCTCCGACTTCCATGAGATTGAAGACATCGTTGATGGTGAGTTTCTTTACTTTCTTTCTTAGAGCTGCTGATTATAAGTCGTGCCGACTCCTGGTTTTTGACTTGCTTCTTTGTTTCTTCCGTCTTGGCAGACTTCTTTCCTGGGCATTCGCAGGCCGCCATCCAAGCCATCGAGGCTGACCGTGAAGGTTGGAGGGCGGAAGGCGCAGAGATCGCCGCCGACGCTCCCTGAACCCTTGACGAGCACATCCTGAGCATCGAGGCTCGCCTTCGGCCGACTCACCGGATGCTGCGCAGGCTTTAATGTGTCGGTGCCCAGGCGATTGCCGCCCTGTGGCCGGATATGCAGGCTCCGCGCACCCCCAGCCTGATGGCCGACTGGCTAGAGGTCGCGGCTGGTCGTCTTGAGGCCTGGAAGGGTTCTTCGGCCCGAGCTGGAGCGCGCCGGGCCTTGGAGTTCGTCAAGGCATGATATCCGGGGCTGGATCTAGACCGGCTGGCCACACTTCGGTCGGAGGCCCAGCCGGAGCTGGCAGCTGTGGAAGACGCCCTCGTCAACCGTGCTGCGGCGATCGCCGAGTACACCGACACCAGCATCTTCGTTCCCGAGCGGTCTGAAGACGGCGAGGAGGTACCGCCAGAGTGGTTTGGGATGAACCCAGACTACGGCAAGGACTCGGCGGAGGTGATTGGCTCCAGTGTCGAGGAGGAAGGCGAGGCGGAGGACGGAGGCGAGACGGCACCAGAAGATGGAGCAGATGGCCAGCCTCAGCTCGACCGCGCCTCCAGCAACGAGGCGCGTGCGACCGACCCGACTGCCGCCAGAGGCGATCAAGCCAAGACTACCCAGCCGGCCGCCCCGACGCCTGATGCTGCCGCCTCCTCCGACCCTCCGAATCCGTCTGCTGCTTCCTAAGCTGCCGCTTTACCTTTATTTTATCTGCTTCAGTAGTCTTTGAAGAACTTGTTAATTCACACAATTCCACCCGCGGGGTGTATTTTGAACTTCTGCTCGAAGATTCGGCCAAGGGCCTGTGCTATGTAAATATATTTATCCGAGTTCTATCTTTTCTTGCTCATTGCTCTTTTGGCTTTTTTCCTTTGCCGCTTTCTCTTAGTTGCCTGCCTTGCCAATCGGACAGCCGCTCTGCGAACTGCCGCTGGATCAAATGCTTGGCTACTTTGGGAAGGCAAGTACTTAGCCATTTTTAAGAGTTTTTGAGCAAGTTGAATAGAAGGCGGTAATCCGACTACTTGAGGGTCGGTTTGCAAAAAGGCTGGAAGCCATCTTGAACTATGCTTTATGCTTTGAGTCCTTAGCCATTTTTCATGCGAATGCCCATTCTACCTTACTTCTGCCCACCATACAATCGCTCTGTGAGCTGTGGTTTCTGACAGGAGACGGTTTAGGCATTTACACACTACTTGTCCGACTGCAGGAAGCATTTCATAGTGCAAGGCGGCAAGTCCCCGGGCCGACTTGTCGAGCCCGGTGCCAAACGGCATAAAAAAGAGTAACATACTTGTAGGCATAATTTTTATCATACAGATAAAAGAGGGCAGTCCCCGAGCTCGTCTCGGGGGGCCCGAAGTCTTGGTACTTTAATGCAAAAGGTAGCATGGTACATACTGCATCAACTGTAAAATCTTCGGAGGAGATTTGCATTCCATGGCTGCTCTGTCTCCTTGCCGGAGTCATCCCTCTTGTGTGCTCGGGGCTTCTGGGCGTCAATCAGGTAGTAGGAGTCATTGCCCAGTACTTTGCTGATGATGAAAGGGCCTTCCCAAGGCGCCAACAGCTTGTGCTGGCCGGCTGTTCGCTGGATCAGCCCTAGCACAAGGTCGCCTTCTTGGAAAGATCTTGGCCTGACCTTCCTGTTGTGGTATCGGCGCAGGCTCTGCTGGTAGATGCTGGACCGGCTGAGTGCCAACAGCCGGCCCTCTTCCAGTAGATCGACGCCGTCTTGTCGTGCTTCTTCTGCTTCCTCCTCGGTGTACATGGTGACTCATGGGGAGTCGAACTCTATGTCTGTTGGGATGACTGCTTCCGCACTGTAGATGAGGAAGAAAGGAGTGAAGCCGGTTGACTTGTTTGGAGTCGTGCGCAGACTCTAGAGGACGGCTGGTAGCTCGTCGAGCCAGCAGCCAGCCGAGCGCTCCAGGGGCTCGATCAGCCGGAGTTTGATGCCGGACAGGATGAGGCCGTTTGCCCGCTCCACCTGGCCGTTTGACTGTGGATGGGCGATGGATGCTAGGTCTAGTCGGATGCCCTGTGTTGCGCAAAAACGGGCCAAGGAGCCTTTGGAAAAATTTGTGCCATTGTCAGTGATGATGCTGTGTGGTATGCCGTACCGAGTTGTGATATCGGCGATGAAAGTCATGGCAGTCGGACCATTCAGTTTCTTGATTGGCTTCGCTTCTATCCACTTGGTGAACTTGTCCACTGCGACAAGTAAGTGAGTTAAGCCACCTCGTGCTGTCTTGAATGGTCCCACCATGTCTAGACCCCAAACTGCGAAAGGCCAGGCAATGGGGATGGTCTTGAGTGCAGAAGCCGGCTGGTGCGGCTTGGAGCTGAACTTCTGGCACCCTTTGCATTTTTGGACCAATTCCTTGGCCTCTTCTAAGGCAGTTGGCCAGAAGAAACCGTGTCAAAAGGCTTTTGTGACGAGTGCTCTTGAAGCCGCATGGTGGCCGCACTCGCCTTGATGGATGTCTTTGAGAATTGCTTGGCCTTGCTCTGGCTCTACGCAATGCTGGTAGACACCAGTGACGCTGCGCCTGACCAGCTCTCTGTTGACTATGGTGTAGGCTGCCGCCCGGCGTTGTACTTGCCGAGCTGAGGTCTCATCAGTCGACAGCTCTTTGCTTACCAGGAATTTGAGGATGGGCTGGGCCCATGAGGGTGCTGCTATTTCTTCGACTACCAGAACTGCGATTTGGATGAGGGCGGTTGGGCTGGGAGGCGGCGGGTTGGAGTCAACAACCGCTTGCTGGGCTGATGAAGTCTCCAGGCCAACTGGCGCGACCCTTGGGTCGAGTTCTAGAGTCTTCGAGTCCGCCGCCGCAGTCCCCGGGCTGGGTTCGACTGTGGCGGCTTTGGAGCCATCTGCCAAAATCCCCGTACCGACTGCCGGGGCTCTGGAGTCGGATCCGACGTCTTTGGGAGGAGCCGGCACAAAAATGGAGTCTGATTCTGGTGAAGGTTTGACAGACGGCTTGAGGAGGCGTTGAAGGGCGGCGCCGGATGGTATTGCTTGGCGGGTAGAGCCGATTCGTGCCAAGGCGTCTGCTTGGTCATTGTCGTTTCTTGGCACATGGAGGAACTCGCACCCTTCGAAATACCCGCTGAGTTGCTGCACGAGGAAACGGTAACTCACCATGTTTGCATCTTTCGCGTCCCAGTCGCCAGATGATTGCTGGACCACTAAGTCCAAGTCGCCATAACAGAAGATCTGGCGGATGCCAAGTTCTTTGGCAAGCCGGAGCCCGTGAATGAGCGCCTCGTACTCAGCGACGTTGTTGGAGGCGGCAAAATGGATTTGCAGTGCGTATTTGAGCTTGTCGCCTTTAGGAGAGGTGAGGACAATGCCGGCTCCCTAGCCGGTGCGCATCTTGGAGCCGTCGAAATGCATCCGCCAATGGGTGGAGTCAGGCACTGGAGGTAGGTACTGGGTCTCGGCCCAGTCGATGAGAAAGTCGGCCAGTGCTTGTGACTTGATAGCGGTGCGGGGCTGGTAGTGGATGGTGTAGGGAGCCAGCTCTATGGCCCACTTGGCCACTCGGCCAGAATCATCTCGGCTACCAATGATCTCGGCAAGCGGGGCCGTGCAGACCACCATGATTGGATGCTCTTGAAAGTAAGGCTTCAATTTCTTGGCAGTAAAGTGTACGCCATAGCACATCTTCTGGTAGTGGGGGTAGTTCTGCTTGGAGGTCGATAGTACTTCGCTCAGGTAATATACCAGTCTCTGGATAGGTAGTGCCTTGCCTTCCTCCTTGCGTTCCACTACAATGACCGTGCTGACTACCCGGCTGGTGGCGGCGATGTAGAGGAGCATAGGTTCCTTGGGAGTCAGAGCCGCCAGGACGGGTGGAGTAGTCAACATCTTCATCAACTGGAGAAAAGCTTCGTCTGCCTTATGGTTCCACTCGAAAAAAGTGGTCTTCTTCATGAGTTGGTATAAGGGGAGAGCTTTCTCGCCCAGCCGACTAATGAATCGGCTGATGGACGCCAAGCAGCCGGTGAACTTTTGCACATCCAGCAGTCGGCTGGGTACCTCCATTCTCTCAATGGCCTTGATCTTTACTGGGTTGCATTCTATGCCGCGTTCAGAGACCAGGAAGCCAAGGAGCTGGCCGGCTGGTACTCCGAAGACACACTTCTCGGGATTGAGCTTGATCTGGAATCGACGCAGGTTCTCAAAGGTCTCCTTGAGGTCTTCCCGCAGTGTTCCACGCTTTTCCGTCTTCACTACCACGTCGTCCACATAGACGTGGGCGTTCCCGCCGAGCTGCTTGAGGAGGCACTTCTGCATGCAGCGCTGAAAGGTGGCGCCGGCGTTCCTTAAGCCGAACGTCATGGTGAGGTAGCAGAAGGCTCCAAACGGCGTGATGAAGGCGGTCTTCAGTCTGTCCGCCGGGTTCAGCTTGATCTGGTGGTATCCTGAGTATGCATCCAAAAAACTCAACAACTCGCATCCGGCTGTGGAGTCTATCACCTGATCAATTCTCGGTAGAGCAAACGGGTCCTTGGGGCAGGCCTTGTTGAGGCTCGTGTAGTCAATACACATTCGCCACTGCTTGTTCTTCTTCAGTACCAGGACCGGATTTGCTAGCCATTCTGGAAAGAACACTTCCATAATAAAGCCGGCTGCTAGGAGTCGGGCTATCTCTTCTCCAACAACTCTTCTCTTCTCTTCTGATAGGCGGCGCAGGGGCTGCCTGACCGGCTTTGCATCAGATCGGACATGTAACTTGTGCTCGGCAAATTCCATCGGTACACCTGGCATGTCTTTGGGGGACCATGCGAAGATGTCCCGATTCTCACGGAGGAAATCGACGAGCTCGCCTTCCTATTTACTGTCGAGGTTTGCACCTACGAGAGCGTACCTCTCTGGGTGCTCCGGATCCAAGGGTATCTTCTTTGTCTCTTTGGCCAGTTTGAATGAACCTTCAGCCTCCGACTCCTTCGGGTTGGGTGATACCTCTGGCTGCTTGCCGGCCATCGCCACAACTCGCTCGAGGAGCCGCTTCTCGGCCGCGATTACCAGGGACTCGGCCAGCCGACTGCTCTCAGCCGCGCAGGTAGACGACTTCCGGTAGTCGCTGGCCACAGTCAGAATTCCCCTGGAACTGGGCATCTTTATCTTGAGGTAGGCGTAGTGTGGGACCGCCATGAACTTGGCCAAAGCAGGTCGGCCAAGTAGCGCATGGTATGGGCTCTCGAGGTCCACCACCTCAAACGAAACGGACTCTCGGCGGAAGTGATCTTTGTCTCCAAAGAGGACGTCCATCAGGATCTTGCCGATTGGTGAGCAGGAAAGCCCAGGAACAATGCCGTGGAACACAGTTCGGCTGTTCTGAAGCTGTATTTGCTTGATTCCTAACTTCTCCATGGTGTCCTTGTACAGGATATTGATGTTGCTTCCTCCGTCTATCAGAACTCGCGAGAAACGCGCGGCTAGTCTATTCGTAGCAAAGGTGGCGTCCAAGACCAAGGCATAGGAGCCCGGACTTGGCATCACCTCTGGGTGGTCAGCCCTGCTCCAGCTGATGGGCTTCTCGGACCAGTGCATGAACTCTGGCATCTCTGATGCTACCGCATTCACCTTGTGTCACTACCTGCTGCATCAATCATCATCCATACTGGTAAACACCATGTAGGCTCCATGTTCTTCAGGGTATTCGTCTTGTACTGCTCCGACTAGCCTGACAGCCGGCTGCTGGGGCAGAGGCGGAGGCGGCTGCCCAGCAGGCGGGGGAGGTAGGAGGCCGTCTCCTTTGGCGATCCTGGTGAGCCAGTGGCACTTCCGGGTGGTGTGGTTCGACGGCTTCACGCCGCTATGGAACTTGCAAGGTCCATCCAGAGTCTGCTCGTAGGAGAAGGCCGGCAACCAGTTGGGCTTGCCGCCTTTCTGTCGCTTGGGCGGAGGCTGCCCGTCTGGCTGCTGGGCTTCGACGGTCGCGACCTGCCGGCTGCTAGAAGCCGGCAGCGGGGCCTTGCGCTTGTGGTCGCCCTGCTGTTGTCGCCGATTGGCGTCTCCCGCCGGAGTCCTTGGAGCTTGAGAGCCACTTTGCCAGTTGTGCTGATTTGACTCTCCGCCTTCATGCAGGAGTCGGCCGTGGCGTACTTGTCCGCTATGATTAGCAGCTCGTCGAGGGTTTCTGGCTCGTCGCAGAGGAGCTTGTGCTTGAGGAGGGTGCCTTCTCTGCACTCGGCTGTGAAGTACTCGATGGCCTGCACCTCATGCATGCCCTCACAGGAGTTCGGAAGCTCGGCCCAACGCGTGAGGTAATCGCGAGTCGACTCGTTGGGGCCTTGCACGCACAAGGAGAGCTGACGAGGCTTGGGAGGACGCTTGTACGTGCTGGTGAAGTCGACCCAGCTGTTGATGCTGCGGGGCTTCAGGATGTTCAGCCATGTCCGGGCCATGCCCTGGAGCATGAGCGGAACGTACTTTATAGCGACAAGCTTGTTGCCATTTGCTATGCTGACAGCCGTGTAGTAGTCGACTAGCCAGTCTTCCGGCTTCACGGAGCCGGTATACTTGGGCGTGTCTCTTGGGAGCGTGAACCCTCTGGGAAAGGGCTCGTCTCGAATGCGGGGCCCGAAACAAGGCGGACCCAGCTCGTATTCTTCTTCCAGTGCTAAGGATCGGTGAAGGCGGTCGATCCGGTGGTGGGCGTCATTTTCTCCAACTCCCTCTCGGCGGCCAAGGCGGTCACCGAGAGTCGGATGGTCAACAGGCGGCGGGGAGACTCGCCTCTCCTTGCGAGGAGGGGGAGGTGGACAGTCGTCCCGTCGTTCCACTGCTCTCGGGCGGCCGTCTCAGTCGCGCTCTATGGTAATGTGAGTCCGATTGTGGCTGACAGCCGGATCCTTGTCTCTTCTTCCTCGGGCGCCGCCAGTCGGCGTCCGAGACGTCGCGCCTTGATCTCGGCAAAGGTCGTCATTTTGCCGCTGCGGCGCCTCCGTGCGGCAGCCGGCCTCGTTCTGCGCTGCAGTTGCGTCGAGGAGCCGCTGGACTCGCTCCATCATCAGGCGGCGTTCTTCGCTCTCGAAATTGTCCAGCTCGTCCGCCGCCGCCTGGGCGGCTCGGATGTTCTCCGCTCGTGTAGCGTACATAGGGCAGCCGGCCCCGAACAGGTTGGCGATGGCTATGCCGCGTTGCTGGACCGCGCCAAGGCGGCTGGGCCCTGCTGGGGTCGGCGAGCCGCCAACAGCGCGATCCATCTCCCGCTGGTAGGCTTCTGACAAGCATCTCATGCTGGCCAGCTTCTTCACGCCTTCGACGAGATGAAGGCGGCGCGCCTCCAACGTCTCTGCGTCAGCGTCTTCCGGAATGGGCGCAGTTAGGTCTTGTAGCGCCGCGCCGAGTGAGTCGTGCGCTCCTCCACCGGGGAGCTCGTCATGACTGATGACGAGCACCTCGGTGACGGTGCTTCCGTCGCTCTCCGCGCGAGGGAGAGGTTCGTCGTAGACCACCACATTAGTGGGGAACGCATCGAGCGACGCGGTGTCGGAGTCGACTAGCATCGGGTCGGTGGAGCCTACAGACTCCAAGTCTACGCAGGCTCGCCGGAAACATGGAGTTGATCAAGGAGGCCCGCGAGGAGGCTCTCGGAGCCGCCCGTGCCTGCGTTGGATGCAGGTTCGTCGGAGAGGCGAACCTCGCTGACAAGTTCGGCCAGGCAGCTGGCTGCGCAGGCGATCTCGACGCCGCGTAGTGCGTCGGCGCAAACTCCGTCTGGCGTGCTTGGCTGGCTGTGCTCGCCAGGGAGGAAAAGGGTTCCCGTCCAGAACAGGTCTCCGGAGGGCGGTGCACCAGGCCCCACGGTGGGCGCCAAATGTCGGGGGTTGGGTGCGACATATGCCAAAGGATGGCTTATCATGGTGGGGGCGAGTAGAACGTCGCCGGTGCCTGGAAACGGGATGAGGCGAAGACATGCACGCCGGCGAATCTTACCCAGCTTCAGGGCTCTCCGGGGAGATAATACCCCTACTGCTGCTCTGCGGGGTCTCCGCATGATCACTATGGCAAAGTGTTTACAAGATTGCTCCTTGAGCTGTTTCCTGGAGGTAGGAGAGGGCAAGGCTAGCTCTCTCCCTCCTATATGATCTGGTCTAGAGCTAATGGGTTCCAACCCTTTGCATGGGTGCCCTGGGGGGTTTATATAGGCCTACCCCCCAGGGGTACAATGGTAATCCGGCTGGACGCGGGCCCAGCTGCCAGCGCCTCTGGCCTCCGTCTTCTTCGCCGACTGCTGGGGCCCGCTGATTGGTGGGCCCCGCCGACTGGTGGGCCCTGCCGACTGGCCTGGTGCGGAGCCGACAGGCTGCGCCCGCCGCGGGCGGGTCTTGCCGGCTGCTGATTACTGTAGCCATGCTTCTGATGACGCGGGCTTGATCATGGGGTCGTGGCAACAGCCCCGCCGCCTGGCGGGCGATCACTATTGCCACTCTCCATCACATCTTGATTAATGGTGTGTGGGCCCCGGGGGAGGGCTCGGCCGACTCCCCGGGGCCGACTCCCGACGGGTCCGACTGGTGGTCCTCTTGCTGTCTCCTGGGGTGTCACTGACTGGTGGGACCCGTTGCCTCTGGGCCGTATAGACAAGCCGTCGTGGGTACAGGATTCGATCCTGTGGTGCTGATGTGAGGGCCAGTATGGCAACAGTGCCACGCCGCACGGAGATCTTCCGGGGTACGACGTGCTGTGGCCATGCCCGCCCTTGGTAAGGGGCGGGAGTGGGCTTCACTGTAGCCACTCCCCTGCCCCGTCCCTCTTGATGAGGTCATGGGGTTTGTTGGAGTCGCAGGCCGACTCCCCAAAGCCGGCTTCTCTGGAAGTCGCCAGTCAGGAGTCGGCTTACCCTGCACTCGTCCCTGGGACTCGGCCGCGAGTGGTCAGTCGGCCGTCTTACCGTCGGCTCCTTAGAAGGCGGCTCTTCGTCTTGGGGTCTTGAGGGGCGCAACCTGCCCCGATGTCTTGAAAGGTTCTGGGCCTCGGGTCGGCCTACCCATGGCCCATTACTCCGACACTGTCCATCGCAGTAGGGGTAAAACCTACGAGAGTCTGGATTATGTGTGGTAGGGCTGGTTCTCATGCATGTACAACCGGGGTGCTATCTCCACCAAGAGGTAGCACTGTTTTATTTGAAAACCGTGTTTTTACTCCGCTAGATACTGCCATCACCCGCTCTAATTCAAATGGCTGATAAACAAGAAACATTGTTGAATGTACAGGCATTGTATGAGAGATAGATGCAATAGATAGTGTGGAAAAAAGAGGGCATTAAATAATTGACATGTATATTGTTTAACTAAAACGGATAGCATGACATAATTTCACATATATGATGTCTATCTAAACTGGATAGCATAGCATAACATAATTCAAAGATATGATGACTAACTAAACAGGATTGCATGGCATAATTCACATACATGTTATCCAAGTAACCAGGATCGCATGATTTAATTCACATATGTGATTTATATGCTAAGCAGAGGGCATTCGCATATATGATGTCTAAACTAAGAACATGGTGTTGAATATTATGTATATGATGTCTAAACTATGCAATGCAAGACACCATATGCATGATATGAGCAGTAGAACCGTGCCAAGTTAGAGCACATACCTCGGTGGGGGAATAGGACTGGTCATCTGTCTCTGAATCCATGTCTGAGGAGCTATCGGGACCCAACAAGAGATCTGCTTCGACAGGTAGCACTGTCTGCTCTGAAGGCTTTGTTTTCACTCCAGATTTTTCCGTCACCCACTCAAATGGCTGATTCACAAGAAGAGTATTTTAATGTACAAACATTGTTGACAAATGGAAATTTAATGAAGAAAAGGATGGGCTAGATATCATTCAAATATATGATGCCTGGTTAAACAGGATGGCATTGCACATTTCACATATATTATGGCTGGCTAAAAGACATGAGACTGCATAATTCTCATATATGATATTGGAACTAAACATGTGGCATTACAGAACATGTCTAAACAAAGTAGATGACATATATGATGTCAAAAGTAGGCACTTAAAGGCAACATATGCATGATATGACTAACATCATCATGCCAAGTTAGAGCAAACACCTTGGGGGGTAAATAGGAGTGGTCAGCTGCGTCTGAATCCGCCTCAAAACATATATCTTCCTCTGGATTACAATCTGGAGAGAGGGGGAGGGTTTGCCATTGAACCCACCATGGAGCGATGTCTACATGACATTGTATTACCGCGCAAAACTCTTCTCTTTTTCTCTACATATTCAGCATGAGTGTGTATGAGTGTGTACAATATCTGACATGCATACAAAAAAAATAGTGAGATTATGTAAGGAGAGCATGCAGAAATCTAGAGTAATGGTAACAACCAGTGGATGGATCCAAAAATAATGATAGCAAGCTGATGATTGCTTTACTTTAATAAAAAAATAGATGATGATTACTTTACTATTTGTTTCCCACCCAAGATGAACAATATAGGCATACCCTAGGTGAACCAGATATTAGACAGAGATACTATTCATTGCTGCCTCGGTATGTGCCCCACAACTAATTTAGAACTCAAGTTTGAACATCAATTTGGACCTAACTTGGAGTCTAAGAGGTGAACAGGACAATAAAGTAGCGGGTAATATTAAGCAATGCATAACATAAGAAGAAACAAAAGAGTGCGACCTCTCTTCTGGACCCGTGTACTCCTTAGGTTCATCTGCCGAGTCGATGATGGTGATGTTGTTACGGTGGATGCCGACGACAGGGAAGGAGATCTGAGGTGGCGAAAGACGGTTAGGAGTCGTGATGTCTGGTTTGGTGGATGCTTCTGTCAATGGAGCAGCTCAGGTGAGGTGGACGACGTCGCGGCAGGAGCAGGACAAACCACACAAAGTTTTCTTCGACACCTACCTGTAACTGAAGTAACTCTGTAAGGGCTCATTTGGCTTGCATGATTCTAAAAACACAGGGATAGGAGGAAAAACAACAGAATAGAATAGGAATGCACATGGGAAACAGAGCATTTGTGAACACAGGATTTCTGTCAACTTGGGTGTTTGGTTCACAGGAATTGGAGGAGCAGAGGAATGCAAAGAAACATGGCCAAAATAAAGTGAAACCATATGAAAGCGTGTATAGTTAGAATGTTATTCTGCCACTAATGCACTTGGACTTGTTTTCATGCATAGGATTGGTCGCTGAAGAATTTGAGGCAGAGGTGGCTCTGAACTTGACATGAATTTAGAGTAATAAGTGATGCGACAAGTGTACAACCTCTTTGCCGTAGCCGTGTCGACCTCAGCATCATTGGGTTGGTTGCTGAAGAAGTTGAGGCATAGGTGGCTGTCGGAGGTGTGGAGGAAGGTCTAAGGAATCTGTAGACGGCGTCCAGGGCACTGCTCTGTTGTGATGGATCGTTCCGTCGTTGGAGCAGCTCCGGTGAGCCATAAGACGTCAAGGTTGAAGCAGCACAAGACAGACATCGTTAATCTCAAGTGAGATTCTAATAGCATCTTGTAAGTTCATCTAGTGCCCCTTAGTGATTTTGGTGTATTGAAGACTTATAGGTTAAAGGACTAATGCTTTTGTGAGTGTACACAGGACTATAAGTCTATGAGGAGTTTGATATTTACAGAGAAAGTCGACCCCTAAAAATGAAGTTCTTCGACTGAAGACTTCGGATCTCGGAAGACTTTCTGAAGACTTTGAAAGTGAAGAAATTGGTGTGATCGGACCCTTCCCCCTCTATGCTATACTCAACCCAATCTATTCAAAAATTCTTCATGTGCGTTCTATTTGAAACTCATTCAAAATCTTCACTGTGTCCTTGTCAGCTGAAGAAATTGCGAACAGAACTTTAAAACCTATCTTCTCGAAATTTTCGGCTTTGCCGCTCAAACCATTCCGCATACCACATTATACTTATCCACTCACCCACGATCTAACACGATCTCCACCTCTCAGTACGTGGGTGACACATGTCAAGCGAATGAGAAGGGTCAGGGGCACGTTCTGTCAATTTCTTCGGGCGAGCAGTTTTTCACCGTGGCTATAAATACCCCTCCGTCCCTTCCTCACTTCTTTTACTCCGCTCAATCTCTCTCTCCAGCTCGAGCTTCTCAAACCCTAGCGCCGCCGCTACTACATCACCGCCGGTGAGGAAGAGCTTCACTGCCTCTACCTCGTCGCCGACGTACTTGCACCGACCGCGGAAATGTTCACTCCGCCGCCGCTATAGCCGTCTTCCTCCGCCAAGTTAGGGCGTGGAAGATCTGCACAGACGAACTTCACATCTCCTCACTCCAGTTCGTCGTGTTCTTCGTCCAGGGTAATTAAAAGTTACTTTTACTGCCCTCATTGATTCGAATGATTATCTTCAAAATCTTCAAAGGTGTTTTTCTTCATAGCTTCACACACTAAACACCTCACAAGTCATCTGTTCTTGATTCGTTTCTCTAAGCATCATTTTTCTTCAAGATTCCTCAATTGTGTGGATCTTTGATTTATACAACTCTGGAACCTAAGACAAAGAACGCTTAGTGAAATTCTTCAAGACTCATCTGGCCAAATTCCTCCAACTTGTTCTTTTTGAAAAACCCTCTGAGAACGCATATGACCTCTCCAAATTCCTCGCAACTATACTCCGTTCACAGGTACACATGTCAGCTGCTGAATCACTAGGTTCTCATCAACTTAACTCATTTGCAGCGTTCCTTGAAGAAAAGTTGCATACTTCTTCAGAGAATTCAACTGTCCAAATTCCTCAATTGAAGAAAATGACTGACGGTAAGAAGCCACAGAAGGGAGGAAAGAGGCCTGAGGTCAATACAACGTTTGAGATCCCTGATGAAATATATGCTGGGTACTGCACACCTACTGAGGAAACTAAGAATGAGCGCAAGGTGCGCATTCAGAAAATAGAAAGGAGATGGGCAAGAGAGTGGAGAGAGTACATGTATGTAACTCCAAAGTACATGAAGAAATTCGCACTCAATCCTCCATGCCCAAGAGCTCCATTGGCACCTGGCCAAATCGCTGATCCCACCAGCCTCAAGCGCGGTGAGGACTATCCTGATGATTGGGCCAAACGCCAAGCCAAGTTGGCTAAGCAAGCCAAAGAAGCAGTGAGGAAATTCAATGAAGACTCTGCTGCTGCTGCTGCCTCTGCTGAGGCCTTTGCTGTCAAGCCAAAGAAGGCTATGTCAAAGAAGCCTGCGCGCAAGCCAAGTGCTTCACCAACAATGCCCTCAAGGCCAAGTTCCTCAGCAATGCCCTCACGGCCAGAATCCTCAAAGCCCTCACGGCCAATTCCTCATGCTGCTCCTGCTCCTCCAAAGTTCTCAGCTCCTCCGCCAAAGCCCTCAGCTGTTCCGACTAAATCCTCAGCACCTGTGCATCTCGCCTCGTGCCAAAAGACTGCAGGCATCTCCATTGCCTTAGGTGTCTCAGCTAGTTCCTCGGCTGCACCAAGTTCCTCAGCTGGCCCCTCACTGCTGAAGACAAAGGCCACTGCTAGACGAGGTCCTCGCCCAACTCCTCAGAAGAAACAAGTCGCTTTTCCAAGTGCCGTATGAAGAAGACGAAACTGATGATGATGAACTTGCAGAAATCATCAGAGACAGGCAAGTCAGGGCCGCTAGAGCCAAAGGAACAGGGGTGCCACTGCTTTTGGATCCCAAGTTGATCCTTGACTACATTGATGTTTGGCACAAGGACCCCAACACTCCCATGCCTGACTTCAAGCTGACTCCTGGCCAAAGTCACATGCTGACCCACTTCATTCAAGAAGAAAAGTGGAAATTTGAGAAGGCCAGGCAGATCAAGAAAGCACAGTACAAGAAAGAGCGCTATCTGAAGAAAAACGTTGTCTCTATGACAACTAAAGAACTTGTCACTATTCAGACTAAGATCAAGAAACTCAGTGATGACTTTGACGCATATCGCGCTGATTGGCTTGGAGCCAAGGTTCGTTTTGTGAAACTTGCGGATAACTTCACTTCCAATGTTGCAGCTCCAACGCAACAGGAAATTCCTCAGGCTGAAGCATCTGCTCAGCCTACTGAAGAAAATGCCAGCACCGCTGATGACAATCAGGCTGCTGAAGAAAATGTGAGTTCCGGTGCTGATGACTGCATTCCAGCTGCTGAAGAAATTGCCAGGGCACCCACTAGTGGTGCGCCTGAAGAAAATGAAGAACTTAGGGCAACTGCATCAGTTGTGCCTAAAGAAAATCAACCAGATTCCTCAGCTGCTCCTGCACCAACTTCAACTCCAATCCTTCCATCTGCATCAGATGTGAAGAAGACCAAGGCTGCAGAGCGTGCTGCAGTGAAGAAAAGGAAAGCATCAGCTGCTTCAGATTCTTCAGCTCCGAAGAAAATGAAGCCTATGACAAGTTCATTTGCAAATCCCATTGATGCTGTTCCCATCTCAACCAGGCCATCAAAGGACCTTTTTCATTTTGATGAAGAATATATGATCCCCAGCGGATCTGATGAAGAAACTCCTTCTGCTGCATCGTCTAAGCCGTTGGATGAAGAAATTGAAGTGGATGCGATCCCTTCAACACCTATCATCTCCTCGCCCATGCCTCAGTTCACAGCTGAAGAGGCTGGCGTTGAAGAAATGGAAGATGAAGATGTGGACGTTGGCTGCTCCACACCCGTAATCAGTGATGAATTCTGGGACAGTCAACATCAAAACTCTCCAATGTTCACACCGCTGCAGCAAATACCTCAGTCGCCTGCACCAACTGTTCAAATGGGCTCTGAAGAAACTCATCCCACTGCATCTGTCCATGAGGAAATTCCATCCACTAGCACTGAAGAAACTGGTGCTGTTGAACAACCAACGATGCAGACTGCCACTAAGGAGGAACTAGAAATTCCTCAGCCTGAAGAACCTGTGATTGAGATTCCTGAGGTCGTGATGTAACTCACTAACACTCCTCTACCGAAGCGAAAGGATCCATTCTCACGTAAGCAAAAGTTCAAGGCTGATGATTTCTTCGGCGAGCACGTATTCTTCGAAGATTACAACCCATATAACTCTGCTCGCATTAGGAAGAGGCGTTTCTGGACTGCTAGTCAAGCCAATTTCTATTCCTCAGTGCTGTTCAACAAGGAGAAAATCTTCTACCATGAGCATATTCCTCACGTGGATATGGAATCTCTGCCATGCTCCGCACCAGTCCTCAGTGTTCTTCACGACGCTGGACTGCTAAACTTTTGCTCTGACATCTACGATTGGAATGAAGAACTGATTCTTCAATTCTATGCAATGCTGCACATCACCGGAGATGATGAAGATGTGAATTCATGGGTGTTGGACTGGATGTCTGAAAACACTCACTACACTGCACCAGCCTTTGAATTGCTTCGTGCTCTACCACTCAGTCCTCCCCTTGAAGAAGCTCGCTGCATCTACAGTGAACCTGAGCTCACACATCATTACATGCAGGTGCTGATGAAACCTTTGAAGCCAGGTCAAGCACCAAGAACTAAATTCCTCGTGAAGGAATTGCTGTACGTGCCCAGAACTGTCTATCGTATTCTTACAAGGACAATAAGTCCTATCAAAGGCCATGACTTATCTGATGAGGAAATTGTTGGCATCATGAAGAATCTGGTATTCAACATCGTTCATGGCATTCCTGTCAATTATCACGATTTCTTCATGAGGACTATGGCAAATGTTGCACTATCTCCATTTGAGCTGAAGCCTTATGCACCTTGGATTATGAGATTCCTCAGGACAAGGTCTTTACTCAACTACAAAGCTGATTTCCAGAATCACCTCAGCTACTTGCCCCCAATTGAAGTCCTCAAGCAGACATATTCCTTAGTTGATGGAAAGGGCAAGGCACCAGCTGTAATAGATGAAGGCATTCATCCATTGGATGGTCAGTTTCGCAAAGCTGCATCTTATTCCACGAATGATGACTCTGCCACACATGACTCTGCCAATGCACCCAAGTCCACTCCTCAAGCCACTGCTCCGCGCATGATGACTGACCGTGAACTTCTGCTTAGTCTTCACCAGAAGGTGGATCGAAATCACAAATGGGTTAAGCGTCAGTTTGGTTCACTTCTTCACAACATGACTGCCACACACAATGCAGTGAAGAAAAACCATTACTACCTCCATCAAGTCTTCGGTCGCACCTGGGCAATCCTGTCACATCTGTATGGTGAAGACGATCTGAAGAAAATGGGTCTCAAAAGAAGATTTTGACTGGTCTGAACCTCCACCAAAGAAATTCAAGAAGGTCAAGGTTCCTTCTCTGGTGGCCAACTCATATTCTTCATCGCGCGACACTGATGAACATGAAAACTTGGATGACACCGCGGCAGGCCTTACTACAACAAACGACCCCAACAACGCTGGCGCTCCTTCATCAACTTGAATTTCTTCAGGGGCGTTAGTCCTCATATTCGATCCTTTTGGTCATTTGATGACAAAGGGAGAGAATTTTGAGTTAGTCTTCAAGCGGGTCTTTCTATATGGGCGTTTTTTTGTTAAGTTACAACTCTTGTTCTTCTGAGACTTTATTGGATCGAGTTGTAATCTTAAACCCGATGGTGCTCTGATACTTTTGAGACGTTTTTCTGCATGCTTATTCCTCGTTAAATATTATTGCACGCATGCTGAATTACATCAGTCGCCATATTTCATCATGCATTTCAAATTCTTCACTGTTATATGTCAAAAGCGTGTATGAATTACAAGATATAGGGGGAGATCTACATGATTCAATTCTTCAAGTGTGCATTGCTTCAAAAGCAAATTCCTCACTATGCACATCCTTAGGGGGAGTTCTTCTATATCTTGCAATCAAATTCCTCAATAACAGTACTAACACTTCATATGTTTATCCCCTTTGAAAACTTAACCTACACTATCATCAATCACCGAAAAGGGGGAGATTGTAAGTGCATCTAGTGCCCCTTAGTGATTTTGGTGTATTGAAGACTTATAGGTTAAAGGACTAATGCGTTTGTGAGCGTACACAGGACTATAAGTCTATGAGGAGTTTGATATTTACAGAGAAAGTCGACCCCGAAAAATGAAGTTCTTCGACTGAAGACTTTGGATCTTTGAAGACTTTCTGAAGACTTTGAAAGTGAAGAAATTGGTGTGACCGTGAAGACTTGGTATTCATTCGAGGAACATGAAGCGTGAAGACTTTTGTTTTCGTAGTTTCATTTTCTCTTTCTTGAGTCATTGGAAACACCGTACTGTTAAAGGGGGTTGAGGAAATACTAAGGAAAAATTTCCATGTGATGCTCAACTCAAAATCCTACACCTACCAATCCCTTCGAGTGAAGCCATTGGAAATCTCATACATTTCAGTCAATTTCTTCAGTGACAGAGACGAAGTTCTTCTGGTCTCTAAGGAATTTGTCCTAACTGAGGAGTTAGGAATTCGCCAGTGCGGATTTCCTACACAGTGAGGAACATGATAGCCCCGAGGATTTTGCTACTCAAAATTCTGACCGTTGTTGTGCTATGCGCCAGCTGTCCCAAAATATCTATCCACCCAACGGTCGTATCATTGAAGGGCATTTATGTCATATCATGTCGGGCTGCTCCGTAGGCTATAAATACCCGCCCCCTACAACCACTAGTCGGTTGGCTGCTCCGAGAGAAACTGACACTTGTCATTTGAGAGCAACCCATCCTCCGAGGACTTTGAGCAAAAATCATCAAGTGAGGAAAAACCCAAAACCCAAACACCTACAAACCCCAAGTGATTGAGCATCACTGAAGAGATTGATCTTGCGTGGATCCGACGCTTGTTACCTTTGAAGACTATGCTTCTTCCAGACGGTTAGGCGTCATGGTCTAGAGCATCCAAGAGGAATTGTGGATCGCCGAGTGACCAAGTTTGTGAAGGTTTGGAAGTCACCTGAAGACTTACCACGAGTGATTGGACGAGGTCTGTGTGACCTTAGTTCAAGGAGAATACGGTGAGGACTGGGTGTCCTGAGCTGCGTGTTCAAGACTCGGTGTCTGGGACCGTGTGTCCTCGAGTTTAAATACTCAGCCGCTCCAACCAGACGTACAACTGAGACATCAGTTGGAACTGGTCTACCAATTCATTGTCTTCACCAAGCTTACTGGTTCCATTTCCTCAACTCTTCCATTTCCTCATAATTGAGTTGTGTACTTGTTCATATCTGTGTTTGAAGACTTTGACTGAAGACTTTCTCAATTTCCTCAGTTCAATTTCTTCAGTTTGTTTGTCTTCATGCCGTGTTATCCCGTGCTTAGGCTTCCTGTACTCTGTGCCTGTCTTCATTTCATCATGATGACTATGCTTGTATTCTGTTGTGTTTACTGTTGAGTACTTATTCCACTGCTAGTAGTTCTTCGCTAAGGAATTTCCTCACCGGCAAATTCCTCAGTGAAGAATTTCATAAAAATCGCCTATTCACCCCCCTCTAGTCGATATAACGCACTTTCACACTCCAATAGATGATGTAAAATGCATTACCAAAAAGTGATATATGTAAAATTTATATCACGAAAAACCACTTGACTACAACAGATGAGGTAAAAACTGTTGACTCTGAACTTAACTGTCGAAACTGAAATTTACTGTGGAATCTGAATGTTACTGTCGAAACTGAACGCAATGGTAGCAGAGAGGCACTTCACATGGGATAGTTTAGGGAGGGCCTGTAGTTCGTCTTCAACCTGCAACCCCCTGAGCCGCCAGCCACAACCGGCCGAACCCCATGCTCCTCGCCGCCCTGAAACAATTCCCCACCGCCGGTCCGCCATCGCCCCGAAACAACTCCCCACCACCGGTCTGCCGCCGCCCTGGCCAGCTCTCTAGCCCCCCCCCCCCGCGCCAAGCTCTTTCTCTGGCGATCCCCATGCCACCTCCCCACCACCGTGCCCCATCGCCGGCGAGCAGCACCCCGCCCAGAACCCTATGATAGATAGTGGGGTACCTCTCCGGCGACCCCCCTCCCCGATGCGAGTGGTTCTTCCTTAACTCCGGCTAGACCCCCCACCCCCTGAAAATTGACTGACCCAAAAGTCGATTCAGTCAACTGAAGTGTAGCTAAATTGGAGCAGAGCAGCAGCACGAGCGAGGGGGAGAGCAGCAGCAACAGCGCGAGCAAGCGAGCAAGAGCCGGAGCAGCAACAGCTGGGCGAGCGAGCGAGAGCCCGAGCAGTAGCAGCACAAACAACCGAGTGAGAGCCAGAGCAACAGCAGCAGATCCAGCTGGTATGGATGCCACCACCGAAGGGGCCTCACACTGGGGAGAGCCGCCATGGAGATGTCACTTGCGGCGCCAGCTTCGAGGTAGCCACTCCATGGGGGTGCGGGATGGAGCACTGTCGGTGCCGGTAGGTCGAGTTAAGGAGAAGGTGAGATGCGATGAGTGTACAACCTCTTTGGTGGCGCTGAGTAGGCCTCGTCTTTGAGGAGTCGGTGAGGATGCTGCGGTTCCGGTGGAGTAGGTTAAGGTGGCGCTGTGGGCATGGAGCAACCGTGATAGACGAGGCAATCGTCAGAGCAGCTCCTTGGAGGTGGAGGACAGGACGGCTGAACCGGCGGGACGGTGGGATGGACGACGGATCCTCATCCGGGGAGGCGGATGAGGGACGTTGACCTGTTGCGGTGGACGATGTCGTCGGGGAAGAGGCTCCGGCTAGGCAGCGATGAGGTGGCGGACGGAGGAGGGTGGGGTTTCGCGGCTGGAGCGGAGAGGTTATGGCGGCCATATTTCGAATGGCGAAAAGGAAGCAATGGGAGGGGGGAACCATGACTTAGGGATGCACTTGTCCAAAATGTTGGATGTGTTACAAAAGTACCCCCATCGATTTGATCTAGCGGCCCTTTCGGCTGAGGGTTAGTAGCGGGATTTCGCGTGTCAGGATTTGGCAGCTGGAGGGAGTTTTCGCGCGCGTTGTAATTTTGGGATAGCAAGGCGCGGGTTGTGAAGGCGCCAGTTTTGGGAGCACGATATCTGAATTTTCGGGATATAACAAAGCGCGGGTTGAATTTTAGGGACAAGCCTAACGTGTAATATTGTACGTGTAGTACGTACAAAATCAATTCGCATTTCCCTCAACGAAAAAATGAAAAAATAAAACTATTCACACCACACAAAGAGAGAGTCTTGTCCCGTTTTACTATACAAATGATATTCAAAGCTACTCCCTTCTTCCATCTATATAGGGCCTAATGCATTTTTAGAGGCTAAATTTGACCAACCAAATATTAGAGCAATAATATATAACATGCAACTTACACAAAGCACACCGTTAAATTCATGTGTGAAAGGAGCTTTCAATATATAATTTTCACATTGTGCATGTCATGTACTATTAATCTTGTCAATAGTCAAAGGCGGTCTTAAAAAACACATTAGGTCCTATATAGATGGAAGGCGGGAGTATGGATCCATGTTATGTCCAATTAAATTTTTTCGCTGGCTGTATAATGCATGTAACCTACTCGTGCCAATATTTTAGTGCATTCCAAAGGTCTATACTACCGCTGCAATTTGAACTAAATTTGAATTCGTTTATCTATTTTAATAAGAATCTACAATCATGATTGTTGCCAACTTCAACCATCATTCGTGTATTACTTTAACAACACACCACGTGATTACTATAGAGATAGATATGAACTATGTGTACTATATGAACTCGAATTCAATTTTTTGTATACACTTCATGTTGATTCCCAATAATAGTACATTTGATGTACTAACTAGATATTCATAATCTAAACCATGTTCCATACGTACACCGTGTTTATCACATAAAGTATAGTGCCCTGCCCCTTACATTATGACAAGTATTTAGCCATGAGCTGCAAAAGCCACACATTAGACCAAATTATAATCAATGTTCTACATTATGATATCTTCTTCAAGTATCCATATCCACTTTTTTATAATGAATTATGATCTATGTTCGTCTTTAACACCTTCACAATCCTCTTCTCTTTGTAGCTAGCTAGTGTTAATTTTCTATCGTGCATGCACACGCCCGCCCCCTCTTACGCTCCCTCAGCGTCCCCTCCATCGTGCACATTCGTTATTTCTCTTTAGGTCGTTCACCCGCGGTGTGTGTAGGCCCCCCGACTCCTTCTTTTTGGCACACACCGGTCGATATACCTCTCTATCCAAGTGTGCCTACCACAAATACATACTTCCCCTCTTCTCTTCTCACTGTCCATGCCCCCTATGTCCAATACGGTTCCATGTGGGTGCACACTCCCGCCCCTCTTTTCATCGATCTCATACTCGCACACTCCTCCCCCCTCGACATAGTAGGCCTCTCGCACCACCTCCTAGCCGCACCCCTCTCCCCCTTTTTGTCTCTCCAGACCTTATTTGCTTCTAACACATGCATGCATGTATACGTACTGATCTCCCTACATATAGTTAGGTCAACTATAATTCATTTTCCCCACACACCAATAGACTTGCCTCACTAGTTATGTCTCTCCCTTTTTCGGAGACACGGCGGTTGATCTTCCTATGTAGTTACGTATGCTTACCACAACCATATCGTCTCCCTTATAATCCTTGCATACCTCCCAACCCGTCTCTCACACGGACGTGCATATATAGACAGACAGACATCCCACCCTCTCTTATTGATATTGCACTCGTACCCTCCGTTTGTCTAGTAGGCCTCTCCCACCATTTATGAGATGCCACTCTACCACCAACCCTCCGACACTCTACCTTTGTCTTTCTCCCAACCTTATTCCTATGCTACACATATCCATGGATGCCGATTGATCATCCTCTATACATAGCCAGGTCTCTCTCCTTCTCCACACATATACTAGTCGATCTACCTCTCTATAGTTAGGTCTCTGCGCCCTCCCCCCCCCACCGATAGTCGAACATTGTAGGTAGGTATCCATGCCACAGAGAAAAACTGCACCTCTGCCCTCTCAAATTCCAGTAGGCCAGCATCCCTGTATCTTTGACGTGGGCAAACAAAAATTCAACGACACTCTTTATCGATCGCGCAGCCACACACTTCATCCCTGTTTTTGATTCTATCGATATCTCACGCCAATGATCCCTCCACTCTCTTCTCGTGGATTGCTCCCTCTATATATGATATATCCATGACTCTGTTTCACACACATTGCATATGTTACATTTTTTGTTTGAGATATCATCGACACATTGCCTTGGTTTCACACAAACCATCTCTCTCACACCCACCCACGTACATACCTACACCTAAAGAAGAGGTGCACGTAGGACGCACATACTCACGTCTCGTTCCCGGCCACACCCGCACGGGTACACGGTGGAGTTCGTTTCTGTACGAAAAGGTAGCCCATGTGATAATTTGATGCGTGTAGCAGTTGTTTACTCGAAGGAGGGTCGGGTACCATGCCTAGACGGAACAAAGTTCGACTTGACATGTTAGTATTAAATAAAGTTATATATTCCTCCTCAATGGCGCGTAGTACAGAATATAAAACGATTGCCGTGGGGAAAATGGAAAAATTGGCTCCACTATATACAACGGAGCCTGCCTGCCGGGGTTTGTCTCTCGTCACACCATCTCACACAAGGCGCCGGTGGCCTCACTCTCTCACCGTTGGTCAGTGATCCGGCCGCATCCCATCTGCCGGCAGAAAGGGAGGATATGCATTGTTTCTCCGTTCGAGGGCGTTGAGGCAGCACGTCCCGATCTGCGGTACCCACTGTTCTCTCTGAAAAAGCTCCGGCACGGTAGGGCCGTTGCCACTTGCTCAATGCCGCAGTATGGGCAGATGACGTCCGTCGGCGCCGTCCTAGTAACATCACGACGACCCTCAGGTACAGCTTCCTCCGGCCTTGCTCCACTAGCCATCTTCCCACGTTGCTGCATGTGGATCTTCTTTAGTTGTTTGCTTAAAACGTATCTCGGTCGGTGTACTTTCCATCTTGCAATCTCGTCCTCTAACTATTTTTGATAAACCACCATGTTGTTATCTTTCCCTTATTACATGGAATATGCTTATTTTTTGTCGACGTATGTGTCTTCAACTCGTGTTATTCGCCAGTAATTGTTTCCTTTCTACCTATTCTTTGCAAACAGGGCTATCCATTTCACCTTGTTGCTATTGCGACCTTTTGGTGAACTGCAGATATCACTTTTTTTTTCTTAAGAGTGTTTTGTGCAGTTCCGCCAAAATGTCACACGGGCAACGTTTTTACATTTCTATGGGACTGCAGAAAGGGAGATTGGTTTTGCTATCCTCCTTATCCAACTCCGTGCCTAATCTTCTCCAACAAGTAGTTAGTCCTAAAGAGAGATCGCAGAGGTGATCGGCTTCTATTTGTGTGTGTTATGTTTCATCATCTAGTTCCACTATTATTGTAATCACACTGACTGGATATATTTGCAAACAGGGATGGTCAACTCAATTTTAGTGGAGCTGCACAAAATGATCGGATTGTGGTGTCCTCCGTACCCCCCTTTTGGCTACAACGCTGGGTGAAACTAGCTGCTAAGCAATGAACACTATGCCCAGGAAATGGACCCATGCCTACGAACATCATCGATCAATTATATTTTTTTCTTTATTTGTACACCTTCTCACAACTTTGTCTTCAGTTGTGATGTGAATATTGGCGCTGATCTGTGAACCATTGAGATGCATTAGCAGCCATGGTAGTTTCATTTGTATTTGATGGAATGTTGTAACGAGATAATCTTGAGGCAAGATGACACATGAATCCTAAGTTGGAACCTTTTTTTCCTACGGGAACCAAAGTTGAAACCTTCATATCATCACAGTACAATTTCATTAAAATTATGCGTACATATAAACAAATCCTGAAGGATTGATAGCAATGCCAGAAACAATTCAACTTCATTTCGCCGACATGTGGGACATCCTTCATCCGGCTCCACCTGTCGTGCAACAATATTGAGTGCACAACTGCAGGGAAAGATTCACCCTGTTTGTTGCGCCGCATTAGTAATGACTAGTGAGCAGTTAAATCACAAAGCCCGACCTTCGCCACAGTAAGTTGCTCGAACGAAGCAACCATCATTTCTCTGTTCCTTGAATTCGCTGGTACTCCCATATTCCCAGTGTAATAAGTTGCTCGAGAGAAGCAACCATCACTTCACCTTTCCCATAGTAAGTACCTCCTTGGGCCCACTAAAAAATCACTTTTCTCTACCCATCAAGTGCATTTATTGTCAATCTAACCCTGTCATCGAAACACCTCTTTGGCTACCGTTAGTTCAGGGTAAGTCATGAGTTAGTCTAACCTCTAGCTAAGTTAGAGTATCCAAACAGGAGCAGTATAGGACATGCAAGTTGCTCAAAGCATACATGAAAATTCGTACGTGAAAGGATCTTTTTTCTTTTTGAAAATGGAACGTGAAAGGATCTTCGAATGATATAATTTTCAAATTATATATAATCTTATCAATAGTCAAAGGCATCCTCGAAGAATACATTAGGCCCTACTCCCTCCGTCTAGGTGTATAAGTCACCTTACGAAAACCAAATAATCCCAAAATACTTAGGCGCGGTGCATTAACTCCCACCTTGTTTCTTATTTCTTGACATATCCACCAATAAGAGATGCGGGGCGTGCATGTTTTCAATGACTTAGACTACCAAACACGAAATGCAATGGTTAGTTCATTGCATGCAATGCTATTAATTAGCAAATAAATATTAATTTCTCTCATTCCCCCTCTTCCTTGGTCACGGCGCACAATCTAAGATGACTTATTCACTAGACGGAGGGAGTATATAAAATCTTACCAATAGTCAAAACCAAGTGTTACTACTACACCAAACAAGTTCAAAATGAGAAACCGGACCCACTCACGGCACGACATGCCTGTCTCGTTTGGTCCGTCGGTCAAAGCGCTTCCTCTTCTTGGCATAACAATAGAGTACAATAATTTTTTTAGAATGGTCTTGGCATGTCGCTAACATGTGATGAGTTAGCCGACCTCAATAGACGGCAAAAACGCCAGCCCGCCGCACTTTGAGAGAGACGAGGAACAAGAAGCAATACGGGCTGGTGGATTACTAGAGCTAGGTGTCGCATGGAGGCCAAGAAATATGGTGATAGCGTGGGTTGGCCACGTACAATATGATGTAACTACACTGGGCTACCGTGTTTCCTACTCTTTCGGTCTACTGTGGAGATGATTGGTTGATTTTATATTGCTAAATAATATAAAATATTATGAATGCAGACGCTCCACCACGAGGTTCCTTGCTCCTTCTCGGTCATCGGGAATCTATGTTCTTCCACTATTTTTTTGACATGAGCTTTGTTCATCCTTTTGCCAACACGCGAGACATCTAGCATCAAGGTGCATGTGTCATGCAAGAAAATGGAGATAAGCAGTGCGTAAGTAAGTCGTTGCTACCTCTTGAGCACTGCGTTGGATTTCCTTGAAGAGGAAAGGATGATGTAGCAAAGTAGCGTAAGTATTTCCCTCCATTTTTGAGAACTAAGGTATCAATACAGTAGGAGGCTATGTGTGAGTCCCTCGTACCTGCACAAAACAAATAACTCCTCGCAACCAACGCGATAAGGGGTTGTTAATCCCTTCACGGTCACTTACGAGAGTGAGATCTGATAGATATGATAAGATAATATTTTTGGTATTTTTGTGATAAAGATGAAAAGTAAAATAAAAGAAAAGTAAAAAATCAAAGGAAATAACGAAGTATTGGAAGATTAATATGATGAAGATAGACCCGAGAGCCATAGGTTTCACTAGTGGCTTCTCTCAAGAGCATAAGTATTTTACGGTGGATGAACGAATTACTGTTGAGCAATTGACAGAGTTGAGCATAGTTATGAGAATACCTAGGTATGATCATGTATATAGGCATCACGTCCGAGACAAGTAGACCGACTCCTGCCTGCATCTACTACTATTACTCCACTCATCGACCGCTATCCAGCATGCATCTAGAGTATTAAGTTCATGAAAACAGAGTAACGCCTTAAGCAAGATGACATGATGTAGAGGGATAAATTCATGCAATATGATAAAAAAACCATCTTGTTATCCTTGATGGCAACAATACAATACGTGCCTTGCTGCCCCTACTGTCACTGGGAAAGGACACCGCAAGATTGAACCCAAAGCTAGGCACTTCTCCCATTGCAAGAAAAATCAATCTAGTAGGCCAAACCAAACTGATAATTCGAAGAGACTTGCAAAGATAACCAATCATACATAAAAGAATTCAGAGAAGATTCAAATATTGTTCATAGATAATCTTGATCATAAACCCGCAATTCATCGGTCTCAACAAACACACCGCAAAAAGAAGATTACATCGAATAGATCTCCACAAGAGAGGGGGAGAACATTCTGTTGAGATCCAAAAAGAGAGAACAAGCCATCTAGCTAATAACTATGGACTCGAAGGTCTGAGGTAAACTACTCACACTTCATCGGAGAGGCTATGGGGTTGATGTAGAAGCCCTCCGTGATGGATGCCCCCTCCGGCGGAGCTCCGAAACAGGCCCCACGATGGGATCTCGTGGATACAGAAGGTTGCGGCGGTGGAATTAGGTTTTTGGCTCCGTATCTGATCGTTTGGGGGTACATAAGTATATATAGGAGGAAGGAGTACGTTGGTGGAGCAACAGGGGGGCACGAGGGTGGAGGGCGCACCTGGGGGGGGGGGGTAGGCGCGCCCCCCTACTTCGTGGCTTCCTCCTTTATTTCTTGACGTAGGGTCCAAGTCTCCTAGATCATGTTCGTTCCGAAAATCACGTCCCGAAGGTTTCATTCTGTTTGGACTCCGTTTGATATTCCTTTTCTATGAAACTCTGAAATAGGCAAAAACAAAAATTCTGGGCTGGGCCTTCGGTTAATAGGTTAGTCCCAAAAATAATATAAAAGTGGATAATAAAGCCCAATAATGTCCAAAACAGTAGATAATATAGCATGGAGCAATAAAAAAGTATAGATACGTTGGAGACGTATCATGCATCCCCAAGCTTAATTCCTGCTTGTCCTCGAGTAGGTAAATGATAAAAAGATAATTTTGATGCGGAGTGCTACTTGGCATAATTTTAATGTAATTCTTCTTAATTGTGGTATGAATATTCAGATCCGAAAGATTCAAGATAAAAGTTCATATTGACATAAAAATAATAATACTTCAAGCATACTAACTAAGCAATTATGTCTTCTCAAAATAACATGGCCAAAGAAAGTTCATCCCTACAAAATCATATAGTTTAGTCATGCTCCATTTTCATCACACAAGAATGCTCTCATGATGCACAACCCCGATGACAAGCCAAGCAATTGTTTCATACTTTAGTAATCTCAAACCTATAAACTTTCACGCAATATATGAGCGCGAGCCATGGACATAGCACTATGGGTGGAATAGAATATGATGATGGGGGTTATGTGGAGAAGACAAAAAAGGAGAAAGTCTCACATCAACGAGGCTAATCAATGGGCTATGGAGATGCCCATCGATTGATGTTAATGCAAGGAGTAGGGATTGCCATGCAACGGATGCACTAGAGCTATAAATGTATGAAAGCTCAACAAAAGAAACTAAGTGGGTGTGCATCCAACTTGCTTGCTCACGAAGACCTAGGGCACTTGAGGAGGCCCATTGTTGGAATATACAAGCCAAGTTCTATAATGAAAAATTCCCACTAGTATATGAAAGTGACAAAACAAAAGACTCTCTATCATGAAGATTATGGTGCTACTTTGAAGCACAAGTGTGGCAAAGGATAGTAGCATTGTCCCTTCTCTCTTTTTCTCTCTTTTTTGGGCCTTCTCTTCTTTTTTATGGCCTTTCTCCCTTTTTTTAATTCCTCACTTGGGACAATGCTCTAGAAAATGATGATCATCACACTTCTATTTATTTACAACTCAATGATTACAACTCGATGCTAGAACAAAAGATGACTCTATATGAATGCCTCCGGCGGTGTACCGGGATATGCAATGAACCAAGAGTGACATGTATGAAAGAATTATGAACGGTGGCTTTGCCACAAATACTATGTCAACTACATGATCATGCTAAGCAATATGACAATGATGAATGTGTCATGATAAACGGAATGGTGGAAAGTTGCATGGCAATATATCTCGGAATGGCTATGGAAATGCCATAATAGGTAGGTATGGTGGCTGTTTTGAGGAAGGTATAAGGAGGTTTATGTGTGAAAGAGCGTATCATATCACGGGGTTTGGATGCACCGGCGAAGTTTGCACCAACTCTTAATGTGAGAAAGGGCAATGCACGGTACCGAAGAGGCTAGCAATGATGGAAGGGTGAGAGTGCGTATAATCCGTGGACTCAACATTAGTCATAAAGAACTCACATACTTATTGCAAAAATCTACAAGTCATCAAAAACCAAGCACTACGCGCATTCTCCTAGGGGGATAGATTGGTAGGAAAAGACAATCGCTCATCCCTGACCGCCACTCATAAGGAGGACAATCAAAGAACACCTCATGTTTCAAATTTGTTACATAATGTTTACCATACGTGCATGCTAAGGGACTTGCAAACTTCAACACAAGCATTTCTCAAATTCACAACTACTAAACTAGCACGACTTTGATATTATTACCTCCATATCTCAAAACAATCATCAAGCATCAAACTTCTCTTAGTATTCAAAACACTCATAAGAATTTTTTTACTAATCTTGAATACCTAGCATATTAGGATTATTTAAGCAAATTACCATGCTATTTAAGACTCTCAAAATAATCTAAGTGAAGCATGAGAGATCAATAGTTTCTACAAAACAAATCCACCACCGTGCTCTAAAAGATATAAGTGAAGTACTAGAGCAAAACTATATAACTCGAAAGATATAAGTGAAGCACATAGAGTATTCTAACAAATTCCAAATCATGTATGTCTCTCTCAAAAGGTGTGTACAGCAAGGATGATTGTGGTAAACTAAAAAGCAAAGACTCAAATCATACAAGACGCTCCAAGCAAAACACATATCATGTGGTGAATAAAAATATAGCTCCAAGTAAAGTTGCCGATGGAAGTAGACGAAAGAGGGGATGCCTTCCGGGGCATCCCCAAGCTTTGGATTTTAGGTGTCCTTAGATTATCTTGGGTGTGTCATGGACACACCCAAGCTTAGTCTCTTGCCACTCCTTGTTCCATAATCCATCAAATCTTTACCCAAAACTTGAAAACTTCACAACACAAAACTTAAAGTAGAAAATCTCATGAGCTCCGTTAGCGAAAGAAAACAATAGACCACTTCAAGGTACTGTAATGAACTCATTATTTATTTATATTGGTGTTAAACCTACTGTATTCCAACTGCTCTATGGTTTATAAACTATTTTACTAGCCATAGATTCATCAAAATAAGCAAACAACACACGAAAAACAGAATCTGTCAAAAACAGAACAGTCTGTAGTAACCTGTAACAAGCGCAAGATATGGAACCACAAAAATTCTAAAATAAATTTCTGGACATGAGTAATTTATCTATTAATCATCTCCAAAAAGAATTAACTCAATAGAACTTTACAAATAAAAATGGCAGCAGTTCTCATGAACACTAAAGTTTCTGTTTTTTTACAGCAAGATATCAAGACTTTCCCCAAGTCTTCCCAACAGTTCTACTTGGCACAAACACTAATTAAACACAAAAAAGCACAACCAAAACAAAGGCTAGGTAAATTATTTATTACTAAACAGGAGCAAAAACCAAGGAATAAAAATAAAATTGGTTTGCCTCCCAACAAGCGCTATCATTTAACGCCCCTAGCTAGGCATAAAAAGCAAGGATAGATCTAGGTATTGCCATCTTTGGTAGGCAATCCATAAGTGGATCTCATAATAGATTAATAAGGTAATTTAATTTTATTTCTAGGAAAGTGTTCCATGTGTTTCCTTAACATAAATTGGAATCTAATATTTCCTTCCTTCATATCAATAATTGCACCAATCGTTCTAAGGAAAGGTCTACCAAGGATAATAGGACATGAAGGATTGCAATCTATGTCAAGAAAAATAAAATCTACGGGCACATAATTCCTATTTGCGACAATAAGAACATCATTGATTCTTCCCATTGGTTTCTTAATAGTGGAATCCACAAGGTGCAATTTTAAAGAGCAATCATCAAAATCACGGAAACCTAACAAATCACACAAAGTCTTTGGAATTGTGGAAACACTAGCACCCAAATCACATAAAGCATAGAACTCATGATCTTTAATCTTAATTTTAATAGTTGGTTCCCACTCATCATAAAGTATTCTAGGGATAGAAACTTCCAACTCAAGTTTTTCTTCATAAGATTGCATCAAGGCATCAATGATATGTTTAGTAAACGCTTTATTTTGACTATAAGCATGAGGAGAATTTAGCACGGATTGCAACAAGGAAATACAATCAATAAAAGAGCAATTTTCATAATTAAATTCCTTGAAATCCAAAATAGTGGGTTTAGCAACATCTAGGGTTTTAATTTCTTCAATCCCACTTTCATCAAATTTAGCATCAAGATCTAAAAACTCTGAATTTTTGGAACGCCTTCTAGGTAAAGGTGGATCATATTCAGTCCCATCATTATCAAGATTCATATTGCAAAACAAAGATTTAATAAGGGACACATCAATAACTTTTAGATCTTCATCTTTATTTTCATAGGAACTAGAAGAACACGCTCTTATAAAGGCATCTTTCTTAGCACGCATCCTAGCGGTTCTTACTTTGCACTCATTAATGGAAATTCTCATGGCTTTGAGAGACTCACTTATATCATGCTTAGGAGGAATATATCTAAGCTTTAAAGAATCCACATCAAGAGAAATTCTATCAACGTTCCTAGTCAAATCATCAACTTTAAGCGATTTCTCTTCAAGCAAAGCATTGAAATTCTTTTGTGAATTCATAAATTCCTTAACACTATTCTCAAATTCAGAGGAAATCTTATTGAAATTTCCATAAGAGTTGTTGTAGGAATTTCCATAATTATTAGAGGGATTACTAGGATAAGGCCTAGGATTAAAGTCTCCTCTATACGCGTTGTTGCCAAAATTATTCCTACCAACAAAATTCACATCCATAGATTCATTATTGTTCTCAATCAAGGTAGACAAGGGCATATCATTAGGATCAGAAGAAACACTCTTACTATCAAATAATTTCATAAGTTCATCCATCTTTCCACTCAAAACATTAATTTCTTCTATCGCATGCACCTTTTTATTAGTAGATCTTTCAGTATGCCATTGAGAATAATTAATCATAATATTATCTAGGAGTTTAGTAGCTTCTCCTAAAGTGATTTCCATAAAAGTGCCTCCCGCGGCCGAATCTAAAAGATTTCTAGAAGCAAAATTCAATCCGGCATAAAAAATTTGTATAATCATCCACAAATTCAAACCATGAGTAGGGCAATTACGTATGATTAATTTCATCCTATCCCAAGCTTGTGCAACATGTTCATGATCAAGTTGCTTAAAAGTCATAATATCGTTTCTATGGGAGATGATCTTAGCGGGAGGAAAGTACTTAGAGATAAAAGCATCTTTGCACTTGTTCCAAGAATCAATACTATTTTTAGGCAAAGATGAAAACCAACCTTTAGCATGATCTCTAAGCGAAAAAGGAAATAGCTTCAACTTAACAATATCGTTGTCCACATCTTTCTTATTTTGCATATCACACAAATCAACGAAGCTATTTAGATGGGTAGCGGCATCTTCACTAGGAAGGCCGAAAAACGGATCTTTCATGACAATATTCAGCAAAGCGGCATTAATTTCACAAGATTCAGCATCGGTAAGAGGAGCAATCGGAGTGCTAATAAAATCATTGTTGTTGGTATTGGTAAAGTCACACAATTTAGTGTTATCTTGAGCCATCGTGATAAGCAAGCAACCCAACACACAACCAAACAAAAAGCAAGCGGACAAAAAGAGGCAAATATAGAAAGAGAGGGAGGATAGAAAGAGAGAGGGCGAATAAAACGACAAGGGTGAAGTGGGGGAGAGGAAAACGAGAGGCAAATGGCAAATAATGTAATGCGGGAGATAAGGGCTGTGATGGGTACTTGGTATGTTGACTTTTGCGTAGACTCCCCGACAACGGCGCCAGAAATCTTCTTGCTACCTCTTGAGCACTGCGTTGGATTTCCTTGAAGAGGAAAGGATGATGCAACAAAGTAGCGTAAGTATTTCCCTCAGTTTTTGAGAACCAAGGTATCAATCCAGTAGGAGGCTACGCGCGAGTCCCTCGTACCTGCACAAAACAAATAACTCCTCGCAACCAACGCGATAAGGGGTTGGCAATCCCTTCACGGTCACTTACGAGAGTGAGATCTGATAGATTTGATAAGATAATAATTTTGGCATTTTTGTGATAAAGATGCAAAGTAAAAAAGCAAAGGAGATAACTAAGTATTGGAAGATTAATATGATGAAGATAGACCCAGGAGCCATAGGTTTCACTAGTGGCTTCTCTCAAGAGCATAAGTATTTGACGGTGGATGAACGAATTACTGTTGAACAATTGACAGAATTGAGCATAGTTATGAGAATATCTAGGTATGATCATGTATATAGGCATCACGTCCGAGACAAGTAGACCGACTCCTGTGTGCATCTACTACTATTACTCCACTCATCGACCGCTATCCAACATGCATCTAGAGTATTAAGTTCATGAAAACAGAATAACTCCTTAAGCAAGATGACATGATGTAGAGGAATAAATTCATGCAATATGATAAAAAAAAACCCATCTTGTTATCCTCGATGGCAACAATACAATACGTGCCTTGCTGCCCCTACTGTCACTGGGAAAGGACACCGCAAGATTGAACCCCAAAGCTAAGCACTTCTCCCATTGCAAGAAAAATTAATCTAGTAGGCCAAACCAAACTGATAATTCGAAGAGACTTGCAAAGATAACCAATCATACATAAAAGAATTCAGAGAAGATTCAAATATTGTTCATAGATAATCTTGATCATAAACCCGCAATTCATCGGTCTCAACAAACACACTGCAAAAAGAAGATTACATCGAATAGATCCCCACAAGAGAGGGGGAGAACATTGTATTGAGATCCAAAAAGAGAGAAGAAGCCATCTAGCTAATAACTATGGACCCGAAGGTCTGAGGTAAACTACTCACACTTCATCGGAGAGGCTATGGTGTTGATGTATAAGCCCTCCGTGATGGATGCCCCCTCCGGTGGAGCTCCGGAACAGGCCCCAAGATGGGATCTCATGGATACAGAAGGTTGCGGCAGTGGAATTAGTTTTTTTGCTCCGTATCTGATCGTTTGGGGGTACGTAGGTATATATGGGAGGAAGGAGTACGTCGGTGGAGCAACAGGGGGCCCACAAGGGTGGAGGGCGCGCCTGGGGGGGGGGGTAGGCGCGCCCCCTACCTCGTGGCTTCTTCCTTTATTTGTTGACATAGGGTCCAAGTCTCCTGGATCATGTTCGTTCCAAAAATCATGTTCCCGAAGGTTTCATTCCGTTTGGACTCCGTTTGATATTCCTTTTCTGCGAAACTCTGAAATAGGCAAAAAACAACAATTCTGGGTTGGGCCTCCGGTTAATAGGTTAGTCCCAAAAATAATATAAAAGTGGATAATAAAGCCCAATAATGTCCAAAATAGTAGATAATATAGCATAGAGCAATCAAAAATTATAGATACGTTGGAGACGTATCAGTCGTGCACTACGATGGCACCTAGTACTACGTAATATTTTTCCTCCTCGACGGCACTTGAATAGTGCACATACTCAATGACGGAGCACAGGATGGTAGCCATGGACATGGTCGGCCCTTTTTGGAGAGAGTACTAAATACGTATTAAATTTTATGTGTCCCGTCAACTCGCAGAACGACAGGAAGCACACACTGAATGACGGAGCACGGAATGGTAGCCATGGACATGTTCAACCCTTTTTGAAGACTACTTTTTATGTGTCCGATCTACTCGCAAACGAGGAGAAGCTTTGCTTAGTACACTATCGACTGTAGTACCATCATCATTCTTCGACTTTCGGAAGAGGCGAAGAGCCAAGCGCACGGTCACCTACTCACAGTATAACCGGCCGTGTTTGCACTAAATTTTTAACGTAGTACCTGAGTGTATTGCTCCAGTGGTCATCACACGTGAGCCAATCGATTCGCACCCTTCCACGCTCCATTTTGTCTTGTGTTCCTTCCTTTGTCCATCACACTGACAAGTGGGCCCAATGCTCATGTATGCCAATGTGGTAGTTAATTAGTTTGCTAGAGTCAGCTATCACACCCTTTCGATGCCACATCAATGTACCCACTAGAAACAAGTTATACTTGTTCAGTTCAACCACCTCCCTAGGTGTTTGGAGAGGAATTGGCCTACGCCGCCTGCCCACCTATAGAACCTCCTCACACTTAATGTTTATTTGCTAATTAATAGCATTGCATGCAATGAACTAACCATTACATGTCGTTTTTGCTAGTCTCAAGTCATTAAAAGCATGCGCACCCACATCTCTTATTGGTTAATATGTCAAGAAACAAGAAACGAGGTAGAAGTTAATGCACCGCGCCTAAGTATTTTGGGATTATTTGGTTTTCGTAAGATGACACCTAGACGGAGGGAGTATTATACTTGAAGGCTACAAGGTTGGCTATAGATGACGTGGCAGTGTCATGTAGCCACCAGCTGGTTATACTATTAACCATGCTCTTATAATACTCCTATATTTAGGAACGGAGGGAGTAGTTGGCATGCATGATACTACCTATAATACCCCCATTACAACCAGCCTGGTAGAATTAAAATACCTAATCTAAATGGTCGCCGCCCGATCTCTTGTCCTCCTCCAGCATCCGACAGAAGAAGAATTGAGCAAGACACCGACTGTATTCGCCGGCATTGCCTCGGTGGTGGCCTTCATGGGATACAATCGGCGGCGGCCTCCCGTGTTCTACTTTTCCTCGATGATGGCGGCGGGTGGGGACATGTTGCCCATCACCTCATCCATATCTGCGTAGCCGCATCACCTCGTCGACATCCGCAGCGGCTTCTTTCTCTGCCTGCATGTCGCAGTTACGCGCATGTTGACAACGAATGGCGCAGTGGCAGACACTGGAGGCGCTGTACGACGCGGTGGGGTCGAGGGCAGCGATGATGCCCGTGCCGCCGTGCTCCCCGACAAGCCGGCGTGGAGCAAGTCGGCACTCTTCCTTGAGATGTATTGGAGAGGCCAGCTGCGGAACCACGCGTTGGCTTAGTGTGGCAACTGCCTCCGACGGGCTAGGCGAGGTAGGTGGAGAAGCGAGCTGCCGGGCTCGGCGGGCCACCCAGACGACTTTTATGCCGTAGAACTGCTCTTCCTGCTTGTCGGATGCCGCCGAAAGAGTGGACAAAATGGTGGAAGGAGGAGCTTAGCCGGCGTCCTGCTCCTGAACGGACGTGTGTGGCTGGAGTTGGTTTCTCACATTCCACCTGGGCTTCTATATCTATACTATCTTCTTCTTCTTCTTCTATTCTTCTATTTCTATCTATATATAGTGTACCAATTTTAAGTAGGACTAAGAACATCAATCATAACTGTTGGAGATATTACTACTGGGCGTAAACCGACCTATCTGGGTTGGGTTAACTTCGTTAGTAGTTAAGTAAGTTAAAGCCCAAGAAGACAGAGGAGGGCTCAAGGCCCATGGTCGGCTCAAAGCCTGCAGCCGTAAACCGGCGTTAGTAGTTAACCTGTATTGTAAGTTAGGAATAAGAAGAGACCAAACCGGACACATCTATAAGCCGGTATTGGGACTCTGTAAGCCGACGAGAGTCACCCGTGTATATAAGGGGACGACCCGGCGGCGGTTCAAGGACAACAGACAACAACTCGAGACATAGGCAAAGCTTGTTTGCTCCCTAGTCATCGAAACTCCATCAATTCCATCACAACTAGACGTAGGCTTTTACCTTCATCGAAGGGGCCGAACTAGTATAAACTCTCTTGCGTCCTTATGTCCGCTTTAACCCCTTCAAGCTAACCAGTCGCGATGGCTCCACGACTAAGTCCTTTCTCTAGGACATCTACTGTGACAAAACCATGACAGTTGGCGCCCACTGTGGGGCTATCGCACGATGGTTTCCGGTTCTTGGAGGGACGCTTTGAAGGACTCGAGGGCTACGCTGTAGGCCGGATGACTAAGAGTCGTCGCGGCAAGCTCTACATCGACGACGCAGGCTGGGGCCCCGAGGCCGGCTCAATTGAGTACGGGTACCGGGTCCCCTTTGGTAGCATTCACGTTTTCATTGGCAAGATCGGTGAACCGGGCCCTAAGCCGAACATCTGCACCGACCTCGTTGAGACGGCTCAGCGTGCGCAATCTGCCCGGGTTAAACCGGCCATGAAGCGTGCCTTCATGGGAGTCATCCATGGAGGAAGTTATGAGGACTGATCGGAGTTTCGCGGGGCGACTGTCGTTTGTTCCGGTGACGAATCTTCGACCGGAGAAACTGAATCTCTTTATCAACTACAAGATGGCCGGATTGGGAGCTGTTCTGATGGCGGCAGTATTCCGGACCCCTCTGATCTGCCCAACCGGGTTGGAATATTCATGACCGGAACACAAGCGGCGCTTCATTCTTCGACAGCCGCGGCAACGATCTCCGGTTCAGCAGCGGCGACGGCTGCCGGGGCAGGAGGCCCTGTGCGCCCGCCGGCTCAGGTTCTATCAGAAATATTTGATGCGTTGGCTGTGCTTATGGCGGAAGTTAATCTGCTAGATCAGGACGTTCACAACACGGAGATTGCAAAGGTAAAGGAACAGATCACCCAGGCCAAGGCGGATCTGGCGGCTGAGGACACCAGGATGGCCGCAGAGCGGGCTGCTTTAGACGCATAGGCCTACAGGCTTATGTTGGACCAGAGCGCGTCACATGAAGTCATGAGGAGGAAGCACCGATCCCGCTTACCTCCGGTTTTCGAGGCCAGAGACCTTTTCAACACTCCAGGACCAAGAGCCGGCAATGCGCTGGAGGGGAACCGGGCAGAAGCCCCTGGGACCGGAGCACCAGTTCAGCCTCGTCAGATGGACCCGCCTCGTCAAAACACCGTTATACCTCAGGATGCTTTAACACCTCCGGGTCACTACTCCAACCCAATGGACAATCTTGTTGCTGCTGCTGCACGGCTGGAGGCCATTCCAATTGAAGGTGACTCGTTGCAGGCAGTAGAGACGCGACGGGTCAAGGAACTTCTGAGGACTGCTTTGGCCCAACAGGAAGCGTACTCGTACAGCCACGACCGGATCCACTCGACCCCCCATCCAAGCCGGAGCTATAGTAGACATATGGATGAACCAGCAGTGTCGAGTAATGAACGACGTGGAGCACCCCGTGGCAACAACCCGACGGGTGGTGTTGATGACGCTCAGGAAGTGGTGAACCGGGCCCGAGCGCGCAGGGAGGCCGAGTTAGCCGCACAGCATCAAGCTCGGTAGCTCATGCCGGTTCGTCCAACCATCTCGATCGAACCTGGTGTTACTTCTAGTTCTTTGGGGGTGCGTTGCCTTGTCCCCGCTTTACGCAACGTGCGCCTGCCCAAGGATTTTAATGGCCCGCGCAAGGTACCAAATTACACGGTGGATCAACCTCTAGAGACATGGGTGGAGAGCTATGAGATGGCCATGGAGATGCTTGATGTGGATGACACGGCGTGTGCGAAATACTTCGCCATGAAGCTTGAAGGAATGGCCCGTACTTGGTTAAAAAGCTTGCCAGCTAATTCTATTAGTTCATGGGCCCAATTACGAGCCCGGTTTATCAGCAATTTCAAGGATACCTGTAAACAGCCTATGTCGATAGTGGACTTAGCTGCATGCGTCCAGGAGGAAGGAGAATCAACGACTCATTGGGTGCGCCGGGTTTCACAAGTGTTGCACTCCTCAGACCGCATCAACGCTGACACCGCAGTATTAACCCTAGAAGGCAACTGCCGGTTTGGGCCTCTGAAGTTGAAATTGGGACAGATGAAGCGTCATTGCACCGACATGGGGACCCTCATGGCCGCTTTGGTGAAATATGCTGATTCTGATAGTACCAAGGATCCCGAATCTGATGATGACAAGACAGGGAAAGGGAAGAAGAACAGCAGCTCCAAAGGTCGGCAGCATCACTGGGTAGGCAATGGTGGAGGAGGCAAGCGTAAAGAGGATGGTAACATGGACTTTGTGGCTAATACCAACGCACAGGACAATGGCCAGCAACGCAAGGGTAGGCCGAAAAATCGTAATGGAGCACCCAACCCTAACCCAAACCGCCTAAACTATCTGCTAAGCCAGCCCTGTCCAAGACATGGGACGAAGGAGGAGCCAGCAAACCACCTTTGGAAGGATTGCTTTATTATACAGGAGTTCAAGAATTCTAATAATTTCCGGCATGATCACGAATCTGGCGGTGGCTCAGGGTCCGGGCCGGGTTACGGTGGAGGAAGTTCCGGTTCAGGATTTAATGGTAATCCGGGCGGACATAATGGTCAAAATAGTCGGAATAACCAGAGTGGTTACAACCAACAGCAGCAACAGTCAGGTTAACAGAGCAACCCAAAGCAGTTGAGTAGTGGGCAGTACCATGTCTTTACCACTAGCTTGGACAAGCGAGACCGGAAGGTTCAGAGGCGGGCAGTCAACTCTGTTGAACCGGCCATACCCCATTATCTACGTTGGTCTGAACAGCCAATCATATGGAGCAGAGAGGATCACCCACCCCAGGTCGATAATCCGGGTCAGTTGGCTCTGGTGGTGGCGCCTCAGGTGGGATGTTATAAGTTCACCAAGGTGCTCATGGATGGAGGGAGCGGCATTAACATCCTGTACTATGAGACTTTTTGTCGTATGGGACTAACAGATAAGAATCTCAAATCGTCTAATACAGTATTCCACGGTGTAGTGTCTGGCAGATCAGCATATCCCATTGGTAAGATAGCTCTGGAGGTGGCCTTTGGGGATGATCATGATTCCAGGTCGGAGACATTGACGTTTGAAGTGGTGAAAATCCAAAGTCCATATCATGCCCTGTTTGGGCGACCGGCATATGCCAAGTTTATGGCTCGACCCTGTTATGTGTATTTGCAGCTCAAGATGCCGGGTCACAAGGGGACAATAACGGTTCACGGAAGCCGAAAAATCACTTTGGAATGCAAGGAACGAGATGCGGCTTATGTAGAGTCGGTTTGTGCCACCGAGGAGTTGAAGTACTATAAAGACAATGTTGATCCGGCGGACATGTCTCTGTTGAAGAAGCCAACTACGGAGCATGATCCGGCCCTGAAGTTCAAATCGGCAGCAGAAACTAAGCTTGTTGACTTCGTACCTGGCAATTCGTCCAAGCAGTTCAGCATCAGTGCCAACTTGGATCCGAAATAGGAAAGCACGCTCATCGAGTTCATCCGTGAGAATCGGGACATTTTTGCATGGAAGCCCTCCGACATGCCAGGTGTACCGAGGCAACTCCCTGAGCACACACTTAATGTGGATCCTAAATATAAACCGGTGAAACACTTCCTCCGCCGGTTTAATGAAGAAAGACGCAAGGCGATTGGAGAAGAGGTAGCCAGGCTCTTAGCAGCTGGCTTTATTGTTGAAGTTTTTCACCCCGAGTGGCTTGCCAATCCGGTGCTGGTCCTCAAGAAAAATGGCACCTGGCACATGTGTGTGGATTACACAGATCTTAATAAAGCTTGTCCAGCATATCCTTTTGCCCTCCCCCGTATTGATCAAATTATTGATGCTACGGCGGGTTGTGAGCGTTTAAGTTTTTTGGATGCGTATTCTGGCTATCATCAGATCAAAATGGCAGTTAAGGACTAGGGGAAGACAACATTTATAACTCTCTTTGGAGCCTTCTGCTATGTGTCTATGCCCTTTGGGCTCAAGAGTGCCCAGGCAACTTACCAACGGTGTGTACAAAATTGTCTTCACAAGCAGATTGGCCTTAATGTACATGCTTACGTGGATGATATCATGGTTAAATCCAGGGAGAAGGAGACTCTGATTGATGATTTGAAGGAAACCTTTGATAACCTGAGAACATACAAGATGATGCTTAATCCGGACAAGTGTGTCTTTGGTGTACCAGCGGGCAAGCTATTGGGTTTTCTAGTGTCCAACAGGGGAATTGAGGCTAATCCGGAGAAGATCACGGCTATCACCTCCCTAGCTAAACCGAAGTGTATCAACGATGTTCAACACCTGGCAGGCCGGATTGCTGCGCTAAGCTGGTTTATCAGTCGCCTGGGTGAGAAGGCAATCCCTTTGTATCAGATGTTGAAAAAGACGGATCAGTTTGTCTGGAGTTCTGCTGCTGAGGAAGCATTTGAGGACTTAAAGCGGCAATTGGCCAATCCGCCTGTGCTCGCCGCTCCCGTTGACAAGGAGCCGTTACTCCTATATGTTGCTGCTAATGCTCGGGCGGTCAGCGTAGCTATTGTGGTGGAGCGAAAGGAGGCAGGTAAGGAGCATCGTGTGAAATATATCAGGAGCTTTTCAACGCTGCGTGTCTCCTGAAGAAGGCCATGAAATTTTGCATGAGATCCACGAAGGAGATTGTGGTCACCACGCCGTTTCAAAGTCTCTGGTGGCTAAAGCGTTTCGCCATGGTTTTTATTGGTTAATTGCTCATGCTGATGCGGCGGATCTGGTCAGACGATGTGATGGTTGCCAAAGGTTTTCAAGGCGTGCTCATGTACCGTCTCAAGAATTGAGAATGATTCCAATTACTTGGCCGTTTGCGACTTGGGGGCTGGATAGGGTTGGGCCTTTCAAAAGGTCCAAAGATAAGAAGACCCACCTCCTGGTGGCGGTTGACAAGTTTGCAAAGTGGGTGGAGGCAGAACCTATTAGAAAGTGTGATGCGGCCACGACGGTTCAGTTCATCAAAAAGGTGATTTTCTGGTTTGGCTTTCTGCACAGTATTATCACAGATAATGGTACCAATTTGTCCAAAGGTGCTATGAAGGAGTTCTGCGAACGGGAGCACATCCGGCTCGACGTTTCATCAGTGGCACATCCACAGTCCAATGGTCAAGCAGAAAGAGCTAATCAAGAGATCTTGAGAGGCATCAAGCCCCGGCTCATGGTTCCTTTGCAGAGAACGTCGGGTTGTTGGGTAGAAGAATTACCATCTGTGTTATGGAGCATCAATACAACACCCAACACATCAACAGGATACACACCGTTCTTCATGGTTTATGGAGCGGAGGCGGTTCTCCCCGGTAATATCTATCATGATTCACCTCGTGTCACGGCTTATATTGAAGCGGACAATGAGACAGCACGACAAGATGCTTTGGACTGGTTGGATGAAGAGCGCGACATCGCAGCTGCCCGATCGGTGATTTACCAGCAGGATCTTCGTCGTTATCACAGTCGCCGGGTCAGAACCAGAACCTTTCAGGAAGGAGATTTGGTGCTTCGGCTCATCCAAGATCAGACTGATATGCATAAGCTATCCCCACCTTTGGAGGGGCCTTTCGTGGTCAGCAAGAATCTGCACAACGGGTCATACTATCTCATCGATATTCGAGAGCATAAGGACTCACGTACATCAGAGGAGGAGACTAACAGGCCGTGGAATATAGCTCATCTTCGGCCTTACTATACCTGAGCCATTGGCTATACTTATGTACATATTACGACAATGTATATATTATGATTAAATATAATAAACCAGAACCTTAGCTAAAGTGGGGTATCTGTTCTTTTACATCATGTGAGGTTACACGGAGTTGCTCTAAAGCGGCCTCCGGTTTACCCCTTGAGTTCGCTTTGCTAGAAGCATCGTGTTATATCATTTGGAGGATTGGTCGTGTCCGAACCAATACCATGCCTCTTGATAGGCGAGATCCACCAGATCACTTGGGGACTTGGTCATGTCTGAACCAGTCATGCCTCTTGATCGGCCTAAGGCAACAAAATCACTTGGGGGCTTGGTCGAACCCGAACCATGACCATGCCATTTGGTCGGCATAAATGCCATGGTTTCATTTGGGGACCTGGCTGACTAGAACCATAGTTACACCTAACAGGAGCTTGGTCGTGTTTGGCCATGGTAACGCCATTTGATCAGCTTAAATAAACCTTTTTTGCTTTTGCTTCACACTTTTCTTTGAAGGGGGGTTTTTGCTTTTCATTGTGTTTTTTAAACCGACAAAGTTTTTTAACCAATCAATTGACGGAACACAGTTCACGTCAATCCGGAGACTATTTGTCCGGTTTGATCCTTGTTGTTAACATCCTCTTATGGAGTAACACAGTGTTTATTATAACTCGGCACGGTTTACATGGTAAACCAGCGTCATATATATACAGGAGCTGTTATCTCCTCCAACAGTGTGGGTTTGCAAAACTCTGCTTAAAGGTTGGCCAAGCCAACTTCACACTCAACGATGGCAGGTATTATGTATCTCAAAAATTTGATCATATACTTAAAATTTTGTTTTGGATGTTTTGATTTCATATATACAGACATCATATTCCGCCTGGTATAACCACGGTGGCACTTGACGAATTTCTTATTTTAGAAGGTGTTTTGGAAAGTTCATTACCACAGGAAGAACAAGTTATGCACGAAGGCATATCAACATCAAAGGTATCAGCTAGCCTATTACAAGGAAACATGGTGCCCATAATAATATAATTGTTTTTCACAAAGGAGAGGCAGTTTTAAAAATGGCTTCCGGTTCAAGCTTGGCCACCAGCCTAGCCTGATGGTTGTGGGTCATCCTGCGCCGCTTCAGCTTCCGTTTCTCTACCCAGTGGCTAGAAATCCACAGTTGTCCATTCGATTCCCATTAATGCTTGAAAAACAGCTTCATCATGGATCAGCAATGACGGGTCAATATCGGGAGCGTAAGTATGCTTACGGATTGGAGGGATCAGATTTTCCGATTCATGGATTGGTGCAGCTATTCGTTTGTTCTGACTGTCATATTGGGTTTGATAATGAGACAAGTCTGCTTCCTCAGCCAGTTGACAACCTAGCGGACGTACCTCCCGGTTTATTGCTCGCAGATCCGCTTCGCCAAATTCTGACCCATCTTCCTTCAAGCTGGGATAGCCCTGAGCCGCTTCAATAGGATCAAAATCCGGCACCCAGGCTTTTGCCCGGATTAAGGCATTGATTGCACCGGTTCGAGCAGCAGATTTCTTCAGCTCTTCAACCCGGGCAGGAAGCACCGACAGTTTCATCAGAGTATCTTGAATCAAAGTGGGGGCCGATTTGTTATGAGATGCGGTATAGATGATCCGCTGGGCACCAGTATACAATTGTTCGACCAATGTATAGGCGGCTTTTAGTTTCTTCCGCACATCTGACCCTGAGTGACCAATGCGTGTCCCTGAAATACCATAAAGGGTTAATAAACCGGCGACTCTGTCAGAAGGCAGAGCCAATTCAGAAGGCAAACTGGCTTACCAAAGATAGCAGTAGTCATGGCATGCACGTGCCTCTTTATGCTGCTCAGTTCATCCGCCACTGGTTTTAGTGCAGCCTCGGCATCCTCTGCTTGTTTGATCAAAGCGGACTTTTCAGTGGCCCAATCCGCCCGCTTCTTCTTGAAGCTCTCCTTAAGCTGTTCCATGGCGCTTAAAGCGCTGGCCAATTCCTCTTTTGCTTTGGAGGTTTCAGCCTGTTGGGTTTTTAGGTTGTCTTGGAGATCGGTGACTTGGTTTTCTTTTGTCTTCAGCTCCGCCTGCATGCATACAGATATATGCTTCAACAAATCGGTATAAGGATTCAAGTACCAATCACATAACAAGTTATGCACTTAGCACTTGGGGGCTAATGCATATTCGGTCTTGATCTTTCAATTTCTTACAAAGTCCCAAGATCAATACAAGTATTCAACTTGACACTTGGGGGCTAATGGCTATTTGCTCGTATATATTCTGATGCGGCAATTTCAATTACTTAAAGTACCGGTTTAACTACGTTAAGTTGAACCGGCCCTTGGGGGCTACATCAGCGAACTTCAAAGCATCAAGATTTATATTGGTAAGTCCCGGTTTGAAAGAATATTACAAACCGGCCCTTGGGGGCTAGGAGAGTCAGCAAGAATGGAAGCATACAAGCAGGAATGAGCATATGGAAGTTACCTCATATTTCTCTTTCATCATATTAACCAGACCGGCTTCATAGTCGCGACTGGTATACAACCGGTTCAGATAGCCAGAATGGATATCTTGGGCGTTCAGAGCAGCATAAGTCGTCAGATCAGCGTTCTACTTGCCTTTGCCAAAGGCAGCAAATTCTTCCTTGGCAGAATGTTTGGATAAAGCGACAGGATTGCTTGGCTCCGTATGGCCAATGCCAGTAATGACAACCTCATCATCCTGGGTACCGCCGGGTTTGCACTGGGGCTGTTGGCTTGTTAGTAGGTTTTGCTGGACCGGTGGAACTTTCAATCCGGATGGAACCTGTGGGCTGATTGACAGGACCTAAGGCGTCAGTAGGTCTCTCATCAGCAATAAGATCATCATCCTGCTGCGGTGGATCGTTGGGTATATCCTCAGGAATAGCCGCTTCAAGATTGGGTGTCTTGCCTGGTTCAAGAATGACATCTTCTTCGGCCGCTTTTTCCAGGCGGGCCTTCTTGCTTGGCCTAGGTTTGGCCCTGAGAAGAATAACAAAATCAAATACAACATATGTTCTAAGGCAATGTACTGCAAACATCACAATAAGTATAGCTTACCCAAGCACCGTTTTGAGCGGTGGGAGCTGAGTAGCCGATGACTCGCCAGAAGATGAGTGGGAAGTAACCTGGTAATCGGAGTCAGACGGATTAAGAGGTTGATGAAAGCAGCCCGCTTTAGGACAAGCACTGACAAGCAAATTAGAGACCTCTGAATGGCGTTTCCGAACTGGACTGTTCGGTAAACCAGCGGAGGTAACTACCTGGCCGCTGTCCCGGGTGGTGCGACGAGCTTCGTGTTGTTGGGTCTTCATAAGAAGTTTAGGATCCAAATAAGCAAGAGGATGAGAAAATTTAACTTTCTGGTTTGCCTGATGGACTTTTTGTGAAGGTAAAGTTTCTGAATCGGAAGAGAGAATAATTACCTCTGCAACATCCGCGTGGCTGGCTTCGGCATCATCCTGACAAATATCATCATCAATAAGACGCATGAAAAATAAACCAAGTGAGTTAAGCTCTACCTCAAAGTCCGGATTATCCACCTCATCATCAGGGGCCGGATTAGAAGATGCAGTGGTTCTTTTCCTGTGGGCAGTCTTCTTCACAACTTTAGTCTTTTGTCGGGTTGCTCTTTCCGGTTTGTCTGGTTTTTCTGGTTTCTCCTGCGGCAGTTTTTTGCTCCAAAACGAATCATTGCCCTGATTATGCAGACACTGATATTAAAAACAATGACCAGACATATCAATAATAGATTCATCAAAGAGAAAAATCAAAGTCTTACAGCTGGCGGTTTGTTGGTGGCACAGAAGGGAAGCAGGCCGGTTCTAGCGCAGACGTGTTCCGGTTCATTTAGTATCTTATGCACAGCCTCTGTGATTTCTTCATCGGAGAGCTGGAGTTTTGAATGTCGCAGTGGGTCATCAACACTGTCAGTATACTCGCACATCAAACCGGAGCGCTGACTAAGGGGCAGTATGCTCCATGATTTCCAACAGCGAGCGAGATCAACCCCTGTTAAACCGTTGGCCATAAAGGCTCTAAGCTTTGACAGCTGGGGAGCATATTTGCTTCTCTCCTGGGCAGTCAATCTTTGAGGAAAAGGGTGTGTATTGCTGAGCCGCTCCGGACGAAAGCCAGGCAATGGATTCTCACCAGCAGGGGAGGTGTCTTTGTAGTAGAACCATGTCTGATTCCACTCCTTGGGGTGACTGTGCAGCTTGGCGTGAGGGTATGTGACCTCTTTCCTTTTCTGAATCGCCATGCCACCCAACTCCGTATTAGAGCCATCAGTAAACTCAGTACGGCGGTTTAGATGGAAAAGATCTCTGAACAATTCCACTGTGGGCTCCTCTTGAAAGAACACCTCACAGAGCACTTGGAAGTGGCACATATTTGTAACAGAGTTGGGGCCAGTGTCTTGCGGATGGAGTTGTAAATCGGCTAAAACATCCCGGTAAAATTTAGAACCGGGCGGCTTAAAGCCCCGGGCTAAGTGATCTACGAAAACAACAACCTCTCATTCTCGAGGTGTGGGAGGGCATTCTTTGCCAGGAGCCCTCCAATGGATGGTATCTTTGCTGCCTAAAGCGCCAATCAGGACTAAATCGTCCAGTTGATCCTCTGTGACGCGAGAAGGAACCCAATTGCACTCATATACTTGCTTGGCCATGATGGAATCTACAAGGTAGAAGATCCCGGATCAAAAATGCATTTGATTAAGGTACGTTGGTATGAGCACTGTTAAACCGGAGACAGAACTATCTGAACCGGAGTTTCATGAAGCAACCAACATCTGGCGGTTCAACAAGGGGACTAATGGCATATACCGGTTTGGAAAATTTTCTATAAGGTTAAACCGCCTGATCTAAGCATTGAAAAGCTGAGATTGCGGATGGAAAAGTACGCACAAACAGGTTTCACAAGACTTCTTTATAGCATTGGATCTGAAGCAAGTTCAGAGAAGAGATAAATACTTAGAGGTTCAAAGGAGCAGTACCGAACCAATGAGCAAAACGTTCATATAGACCCATGGTTTGAGATGCATAAGTAAAGGCGAAGGTCAAACAACTATCATTGCACAGAATAAAGATTTGAGAATTCATCTAAAGATCTATTGTATGAGCAAGAGGCAGACGATGAACACTGAAGAACTGCGAAACCCTAGGCCAGATCCGCGGGGGAAAAGATAGAAGATTTACCGGAGCTGAGGAAGATGCGGAAGGTTGCCGCGATGTTCTGATGCACTCAGGTTGATGCAGCGGCCAAGGATGAGGCAGAGGTCGACGGCGGCGGCGGAGCTCCGAGGCTGGCGACGCGAGGAAGATGAAGAAGGCACGGAAGGAGAAAAGAAATGACCCTTCGGTCCTATTTATAAGGCGAAAGAACATGAGTCAGGTGCGACAATCAAGGGGCCACAAAACGGAGCTGTCGCCTCAATTTCTGCCGATCTATTAAACAAAGAAGCATAATGGATAGCTTCGTTATGACAGGTGACGTCACTCCGGTTTACAACAATCAGAGAAGATGACATCATGGCGGTTTACTAATTTATAAGAAGATGTTGAAGATGAAGCTTTTATTAAAGGATTGACATGAACCCGTTCAAATCAATCTGGGGCCTAATGTTGGGGATATTACTACTGGGCGTAAACTGACCTATTTGGGCCGGGTTAACTTTGTGAGTAGTTAAGTAAGTTAAAGCCCAAGAAGATAGAGGAGGGCTCAAGGCCCATGGTCGGCTCAAAGCCTGCAGCCGTAAACCGGCGTTAGTAGTTAACCTATATTGTAAGTTAGGAATAAGAAGAGACCAAACCGGACACATCTATAAGCCGGTATTGGGACTCCGTAAGCCGATGAGAGTCACCCGTGTATATAAGGGGACGACCCGGCGGCGGTTCAAGGACAACAGACAACAACTCAAGACATAGGCGAAGCTTGTTTGCTCCCTAGTCATCGAAACCCCATCAATTCCATCACAACTAGACGTAGGCTTTTACCTTCATCGAAGGGGCCAAACTATTATAAACTCTCTTGTGTCCTTGTGTCCGCTTTAACCCCTTCAAGCTAACCAATCACGATGGCTCCACGACTAAGTCCTTTCTCTAGGACATCTGCTGTGACAAAACCACGACAATAACCGTTGATCTTCTAGATCCAACGGCCAATATCAGTAGGATTCGCATGAACAGTACACTGCTGCTACCTCACCTGTGTTCTAGAACAATCATGTACCCTTTCTATAAAAAAGAAGCTCATAACTAGCTCCAATGGGCTGTGTTGCCACATGACCACCAGATTGTTTGATTGTGCCCAATCGAGATGGTTTAGTAGGAGAATGTGGATATTTCTCAAAAAAAGAACACGTGGAAAAAGTGAAGCAACGTGCAGTTCTTGTTAAATGAACGTACAATTTTATGGCATGAATATTACTTCCTGCTTTTACAATATTGAACTAATATCAGCATTTATACATCACTATAATTTCTTTTTCTTTGAATCTATTAGCACATATATTACTTCTTTTCCCTTTTACCAAAACCACTATGTTATATTAAGACGTGCCTTGCATGTGTATACATACTAGTCTATAAATAGTGTACCAATTTTAAGTAGGACTAAGAACATCAATCATAACTCCATACGTTCACCGTGATGCAAGAGGTGCGAGCCGAGGAACACTGTTGGAGACCCCCCCCCCTAATTTTCCTCGTCATCATCTCAGTCCTAGAAGATCTCACACACATCATCATTAGGCATGCAACCGCCTTCATAGACAACGTGCGCAGAAGGAGTAGAGGCGACTGGGGACGCACCACGTCGTGGGCACTCCGTACGTGCTCGTGTGCATGCAGCGTGTGTGCTTTTCCATCGGTGCTAGCTCTAAGGCTGAGGCTGCGGTCGTTTTCGTCTCCGGCTAGTCGTTGAGCAACGACGACAAAGAGGTGATGCAAGAGATGCGTAGGCGCCATTGTGTGCGAGCTTCGCCATAGCACGATGAACCGGACATCGTCGTAGATGGCACACGCCTCCATGCAGCCGCATGTGTGCGCATGCATGTGTTATTCATGTGCATTCTGCGGCCGAGTGTGTGTGCATGCATGTGTTGTGTACGTGCATTGTGTGCTCCATGCTGTGCGGGTTTGTGCATGAGTTGGATCGGCATGAGTTAGTGTGTCGGCATGTGTACATGCATGGCTGCATGTGTCCTGTACATGCGTGGCTTCTTGCATGGTTATCAATACTTCCTCCATCTCGATTTATAAGACATGCGCGTCGTTCTAGGTTGACAATTTAGATAGCTAAATATGTATCATATTGGATGAAAAATATATGTTTAGAAACTACATCCACTTAAGAATCTAATGATATACTTTTGGTGACATATAACTCATATTTAGTTAGTCAAATCGATGACCTAGAACTACGTGCACGCCATATAAACCAAGACAGAGGAAGTATAAACTAATAAAATATCTTCAACTTAGCATCCTGATGTATCGTCTCTAGTTGTTAGCGAAGAGTTCATGTTCTTTTATTTGTTTATAGGTGGGCAGACGGCAAAAAACAGGGGAAAACACGCAATGTTGTAACATCCCAAATTTTCAATTTGGAATGTTATACATAGTCATCCATGCATATCATATTTTATTTGCATTTTGTCTCGCGATCCTCGAAATCCTAAGCAACTCAAGGACCCTCGGAGAGAGTTGGGGATTTTCCCGGTTTTCAAATTTGATTCTATCAAATTTTGAAACGAGGATTTTGGTTTTAATTATTTTCCTCTCCGAAAATATTTCATATTAAAATATATGAGAGGAGATAATATGACGTCTCCCTGATAATTGAAATATTGGAGAAAAAATACTAAAATCAAATATTTGTTTTATTTGGATTTTGTTGCAATTTTTGTTTGCATTAGAAAAATTGCATGTTTTTCAAAGTTGCATTTTAGGCTAAGAAAATGTTCATCTCCTTCTAAATATTTTATTTAGACGGTGAAAATTTGTTTTGGCATTTTTAGATTTTATTTATTTTTCTAGGATTTTAATTCTGTCAGCGGAATTATTAAAAAAAAGTTCCCGCGCCCGCCTCGGCCTAAGGCTCAGCCGAGCTAGGCCGGCCCACAGCCGCCACCGCCGGTCGGACTAGGAGTCCAAGTCGGACTCCGCCGCCGTCGCTTACCCCCTCCTCCAAGCAAGCCGCCCCCTCCTTATAAGCCGCCACCCCCCGCCGCCCCAAACCACCACCACCGCCGCCCCGCGCCAACCCCGCCGCCCACGCAAGTTGCCGCCGCCGCCCGCGCTAAGTCGTCGCCGCCGCCCGCACTAAGTCGCCGCCGCCGCCCGCGCTAAGCCACCGCCGCCACCGCTGCTTGCCGCGCCGCGCACCACCGCTTGCCGCCGCCTCCCCAGAAGCCGCCGCCTCGCCACCTCGCCTCGCCGGAGGTAGCCGTCGGATCCGAGCCGCCGGTTTTTTTAAGAACCGTTCGGTTTTTGTAGGAAACCCTAGATTCGTTTTTTTTGGATCGTCAGTTTTTCTCGGTTCTTCTAGTTAGCGGACGTTCGTCCATATGTTCGTTTTAACGAACAGTTTTCGCCCGTTAATTACAGCTAACGAACGCTCGTTCGTTAGTCTGTTCGTCAGTTTTCTTTTATCGGATTTATTCCGTGATTTTTCTGATCACGATTTCTGATCCGATTTAGTTTTTGTTTATCTTTTCGCTCGTTAGTCGGAATCAGGCGATTCAAGCGCCTAGAGTTTCGTCTCGAAACCCTCTTTCCGTTTAACCAACTTCAATAAGTTTTTGCTACTGTAAAATTTGACCTAGGTTCAAAATAGTAAACGAAGTTTCTCTTTTTTGCCGTTTGAGTTTCGTTGCTCCGTTTGATTTGATTCTTTTTGCGAACCGGAGTTCTTAAGTTGAACCTTCTGGTCAACCTCTTCTATTTGAGTTTTTGCTTGTGCATCTTGCTTGTTGCTTATGTATGTTATTGTTTGTTTGCGATAGAACACCCAGAGTGCGAAGCGTGCTACTACGAGTCCCTAGGTTTCACAGACCGTCTGCAAGGCAAGTAACACTTTGATCATATCTCTTTTATCACCCAGTTTTTATGCATTAGTTCCATCCTCAAACATTGCATGATTAGGATGTCATTAATATGTGGGTTGGGAAGTAGTTGATGTGGTATAACCCATTACCCTGTTACATTCAAACCCTTGGGAGTTACTTCTACGCGTTGCTTATATTGTTATGCTATGCTATGCTCGTAGACGTGGTTTGGGTTTGAGTAAAATCCATGAAAGATGTGAGATTGTTAATTAATGGTTCAACTTAAGGTGGAAAATTAAATTAACATCTGGGTGGATTGAGGCACCTGGAGTACCCAGTGTTGCCTGTATTTTTTTTAGAAATCCCGGAGTACCCGTGTGATCTTCCTATGGACCGCCACCTAGGCTCAAAGGGAACTGAGATGATTCATGCTAGAAACTTCCGTGTGCAGCCACAAGCTATTATGGGCTCTACCATAGTTGAGTAAGTTACGTGAAGCTCTTGAAGAGGCAGATCAGCAGGTAGTGGGATGTAGGTTTGGTATGGTCTGTCCGGAGTAGAGAGTTAATGTTTCTGAAAGACTGTGCCCCGGTCATCCGTTTCTCAAACACCTTGTAGTGCAAGAAATCCAACAGAGGCGATCGAGTCTTGTGGGGAAAAGTGCGCAAACCTCTGCAAAGTGTATAATCTAATCATGGTTAGCCGTGTCCCCGGTTATGAACAATTCTTGAGTATCTAGTACTTGGGTTATCATATGTATCTCATCACTCTTAATTAATATTGTTGGGTTGTTAATCACTTTAATTGGAATTGAGTTGGAGGAACCTTCTCAATGATGTTTCAACTACCATGATAGTTAAATTAAAATCTATTCCTTTGTTGTAGGGAAAAATTGGCTTTTCGCAAAAACTATAACCATAGAGCTTTCCACCAGCCAAATATGCATGTAGTGATAGCATTATTCAGTTCTTGCTCTACTGTGTTATTTTGCTAGCATATTCCATGTGCTGACCCGTTTTCGGGCTGCAACGTATTATGTTGCAGACTTTTCAGATGAGGAGTAAGGTTCGTTAGGTCGTTGCCGTGCAGCTCAGCTAGGCCATTGGAGTTAATGGACTCACTTTATCTTCCAAGCCTTCCGCTGTTATCGTATTAGATGGCCTTAAGCCATGCATATTATTGTAATAAGTTCTCCTTTGAGACATTCGATGTAATAAGTGTGTGATTGCCACTCTGTTATAAATCCTTCGAGTACTATATGTGTCAGCATTACCGATCCAGGGATGACACTGAAGCACAGAGACTTGACCATCTAAGGTCGGGTCGCTACAAATGTTCTTCACTAGGTCCAGGAAGGACGTTCTCGCCAACTTCTAAACCCATAGAATTTTCTTTTGAAGCACCCATCCGGAGTCTAGGTAAGAGCATGGCAGCCCACATTACCATGGGATGCATTGAAGAAGTCTACAACAGGTAACTCAAGGACACTATCTACCAGATATGTGGGCGCCGAGACGAGCAATGGGAAGTAATCAGCACCAAAAAGGATAGATCCATTGCAGCTTTCATCCAGGAGTTAAACTAGCACATTCGACGACAGGAGAATCAGATGTGCGCGGATATGATGGACTTGAAGAAGGCGAAGACTAGGATCATCGAGCTGGAGGAAGAACTCAAGTTTACATGCGATGGATATGAGGAGGAAACCAAGACACTACTGGAGAAGAATGACGACCTAGTTAAGAAGATTGGAGTATTCATGGGAGGTCCAGCACCGGGAGTAGAAGACGACGATTCCACTTGCCCGGACAACTATATCATCATCGACGACACCGATTCCGAACCTAGTGATAATGACTTTGAAGACGAAGCTGGAGCAGACATCATGGAGTCTTCCAGTGATCAAAATTTTTAGATGACCACCATATATTAGTAGAATTTCCCCATGTAATTAGTAGTAGATGAGCACTTTGCGATAGTCCTAGACCGTTTGTATGCCCTTGCTTGATTGATTGAGTGAAATGTTTGTGTTTGTCTCATGTGCATATGGGTAGTGTTTTCTCATTAGACCCCTTTTCTATTCTAATCTCTTCCATCTAAACCCATCAGATGCCTCCGAGACGTGACACCGGTTTTGCTTTCCCACCGGAGCTCACCCAGTTGATCCAGCAGCAGAATACTTTGATGCAATTTCTAGTTCAGAACCAGGGAATAACAACAACAATAACAACAAAAACAACCCGCCGCCAGTGGACAACCTAGCCCATTTTCTAAGGTTACAACCGCCGGTGTTTTCCAGTAGCATCGAGCCAATAGTTGCTAATGATTGGCTACACCGTATTGGAAGGGAGTTAACCACTGCCGGTTGCACGGATGCTGAGAGGGTGCGCTTTGCCGCACATCAATTGGATGGACATGCAACCTCATGGTGGGAGAATTACACAGCCACCTTTCCTATAGCCAATGTCACTTGGGACCAGTTTCAGAAAGCTTTCCCCACGACCCATGTCTCAACTGGAGCTATGCAGATGAAGAAGCGGGAGTTCCACAACCTACGCCAGGGGAACCATACTGTGGCTTAGTACGTGGATGATTTTAGCAAGTTATCCTGCTATGCCCCTGATGATGTGGCCACAGATGCCGCGAAGCAGGATAAGTTTATGGAAAGGATGAATGATGAGATGAGCATGCAGTTGATGGTAGCAACCTTCAAAAACTACCAGGAGTTGGTAGATAAGGCTCTTATGATTGAAGGGAAGCAGCAGCAGATTGAGAGCCGCAAGAGGAAGTATGGACAAGGGAAGTATAACTCAGGAGCTCAGCAAAAGCCTCGCCTAACCCCGAACTCGGAAGGACTTGTTCATAACCATGGAGGTCACCACCACACTGGAGGAGGTTCGCATAACCACAATGGTTCTAAGAATGGGAATGGGAACGGAACCAACAATAACCAGAACCGCCCCAATCCAGCCACACCCACCAAAAGAGACCTAAGTCATGTTACTTGCTTCAAGTGTGGGAAGACTGGACACTACGCCACGGAGTGCCCTGAAGGAAAGAATGGAAATGGAAATGGGAGCGCTGGGAAGAAGCCTAATCCATTCAACAAAGGACAAGTGAACCACGTTAACGTGGAGGAGGTTGAAGAGCAGCCGGACACGGTAATAGGTAAGTTTTTCGTAAGTCATTTACCGCTCTTGTTCTTTTCGATACTGGTGCATCGCATTCATACATATCAAGGGAATTTGTGGATAAGTTTAAACTACCAACCCAAACCCTTAGGACCCCTTTGTTAGTAAGCTCACCCGGAGTAGAATACATGGCTAGCCGATGGTGCGACTAGGTACCCTTAACCATTGGCATACATGTTTTCCCATCCGACCTAATTATCTTGGAGTCACAAGGACTGGATGTGATATTAGGTATGGACTGGATGTCAAAGTTTGGAGGGAGTATTGATTGTGCTAGTAAGTCAATTTATCTTACCACCCCAAAGGGAAAAAGGATTAAGTATGTGTCTAGGCATGTGCCTAGGAGGAGCCAAGTGAATGCCCTTACGAGAGTTGTTCAGGAGGAAGTGCCTGTAGTGAAGGATTATCTAGATGTTTTTCCAAAAGAGTTACCAGGCATGCTACCGGATAGAGACATTGAGTTTTTGATAGAGCTGTTGCCAGGAACAGGACCAATATCCAAGAGACCCTATCAGATGCCCGCAAATGATCTGGAGGAAATTAAGAAACAGATCAAGGAGTTACTGTAGAAAGGATACATTCAAAGAAGTTCATCACCTTGGGGAGCCCCTATGCTTTTGGTCGAGAAGAAGGACAAATCCCTAAGGATGGTTGTTGATTATCGAGCCTGGAATGAGGTGACGATTAAGAACAAGTACCCACTGCCGATGATCAACGATCTGTTTGATCAGTTGCAAGGAGCTAAGGTGTTTTCGAAGATCGATCTGCGATCAGGATACCATCAGTTGAAGATACGTGCGAAGGATATACCAAAGACAGCGTTCACGACGCGGTATGGATTATACGAGTACACGGTCATGTCATTTGGACTAACTAATGCCCCTGCTTATTTCATGAGCATGATGAACAAGGTATTCATGGAGTATTTGGACAAGTTTGTTGTGGTGTTTATTGATGATATTATGGTATACTCGAAGAACGAGGAGGAGCACAAGGAGCATTTGTGCTTAGTTCTCGAGAAACTTAGGGAACACCAGTTGTATGCTAAGTTTAGCAAATGCGAGTTTTGGTTGAAGGAAGTTGGGTTCCTTGGACATGTTATATCGGGAGAAGGTATAGCCGTAGACCCCAGCAAAATTTAGTCAGTCACTGAATGGTTGGCACCCACCTTAGTTAGCGAGATCCGCAGTTTCCTTGGACTCGCAGGTTACTATCGGAGATTCGCTGAGAACTTTTCCAAGATTGCGAAGCCAATGACTGAACTGTTAAAGAAGGATACTAAGTTTAAATGGATAGAAGATTGCGAGGCAAGTTTCCAGGAGTTGAAGAATCGTTTGACTACAACACCAGTGCTAACACTGCCGGATATACATAAGGAATTGCAGGTGTATTGCGACGCCTCTCGCTTAGGACTTGGATGTGTACTTATGCAGGATGGAAGAGTTGTTTCGTATGCCTCACAACAACTAAAACCTCATGAGTTGAACTATGCCACACATGATTTGGACTTAGCAGCCGTAGTGCATGCATTGAAGACCTGGAGGCATTACCATATTGGAAACCGATGTGATGTATACACAGACCATAAGAGTTTGAAGTACATCTTCACCCAGAAGGACCTGAACCTTAGACAAAGGAGATGGTTGGAGCTTATAAAGGATTATGATATGAAGCTACACTATCACCCAGGAAAGGCCAATGTTGTAGTAGACGCTTTGAGTAGGAAGAGTTATGCTAATATCCTTGAAAGTAAGGGATTGCCAAAGGAGTTAGCAGAGAATATCATGGAACTTCGATTGGAGATTGTTCCTAGAGGATCCGTTGCAACAATGGAGGTCCAGTCGACATTGCTGGACAAGATTCGGGAAGCTCAGAAGGATGACAAGGAGATTGCCGAGATAAAGGAGAAGATGAGCAAAGGAAAGGTCAAAGGTTTTCGTGAAGATGAGAACGATACCCTATGGTTTGAGGACCGAGTCTATGTGCCCAATAACCAGGAGATCAGGAAGTTAATACTTCAAGAGGCTCATGACTCACCATACTCGATACACCCCGGAAACACCAAGATGTATCTAGATTTGAAGGAATGTTTCTGGTGGACCGGTATGAAGAAGGATATTGCCGAGTATGTAGCCGTATGTGATGTATGTCAGCGAGTGAAGGCAAAACATCAGAAGCCAGCAGGATTACTATAGCCTATGCCGATACCCGAATGGAAGTGGGTGTAGCGACCCGACCCGAATGGATCAAGTCTCTGTGCTTAAGTGTCATCCCTGGATCGGTATGCTGACACACACAGTACTCGAGGATTTATAACAGAGGTAAATCACATGTATAAAGTAACGTAAATACTATTACCTCATCCAAATAGCGAAAGTAACAAGGTTGTGGATTCCCATCAACACCAACGGCAAAGTTGAGTGTAGAAATTGTAACCCTAACGTATCACTTACTCGTCGTAAGATTCCTGCAACATGAGACGTTGCAGCCACAAAGGGTCAGTACATTGAATGTACTGGCAAATTCACACCATAGAGAGAAATGATGAACAATGGCTAACACTACATGCATATATGGCTGGTGGAAAAGCTCTATGGTTATAAGGTTTTTGCAAAATGCCAATTTTCCCTACTGCAAAGGAATAAATTTTATTTAACTATCATGGTGGTTGTTGAACATTGAGAATGGTTGACAGCATTCTCAATCCCAATTAAGTAACATCATTAAACCCAACAACTTAATTTAAAGTAACATGATGAGATTCCCATGATAATCCAAGTACTAGATACTCAAAACATCCATAACCGGGGACACGGCTAATCATGATTAGTTTATACACTCTGCAGAGGTTTGCGCACTTTTACCCACAAGACTCGATCTCCTCCGTTGGATTTCTCACACTACATGGTGTTTGAGAAACGGATGACCGAGACATAGTCTTTCAGAAGCGTTTGCACCTTACGATGGGTAGACCGTACCACCTACAACCCCTACATCTGCTAGTCTACCACTGTAAGAGTTCACACGACTTAATCAACTATGCTAGAGCCCATAATAGCTTGTGGCTGCACACGGAAGTTTCTAGTATGAATAATCTCATGATCCCTTTGAGCCTGGGTGCCAGTCCATAAAAAAACAGGCAATCTTGGAATACCCAGGTGCCTAGACAGGCAATCGCTGGAATACCCAAGTGCCTCAATCCACTCAGATGTGTGTTAGAGTTGCCACCTTAAGTAAACCATTAATTAACAATCTCACATCTTTCATGAAATACTCTCAAGCCCAATCCACGTCTACGAGCATAGCATGGCAATATAAGCATAACGTAATAGTAACTCCCAAGGTTTGAATACATGGCAATAGGTTCCTACCTCATCAACTACTTCCCAATACCCACATGTTATCAATCCTACTCATGCAATGTTTGAGGTTGAAACTAATGCAAAAAAAATGGGTGATAAAGGGGTATGATCAAAGTCTGAACTTGCCTGCAATGTTGATGAAGATGATTTGCACTCAAAACTCTTGATAGTTCTACTCACCACACTCCGGTCAATCTATCGTAAGCAAGCAATAGTAACCACACATAAGCAATCACTCAAAGATCGGAGAGAATAAAGAAAACAATTCGGAAAATGTCAAAACCAAGAAAATAACTCTTGCAACATAAAACAATTCCTAACAGTTTAGGTCAAGAGCTTCGATTTGCAAAAAGAATCAACTAAATCGGAGTTACGAAACTCAAGTTATGATCAAATGAAGTTTGAATCTAAATCTGTTCTAATTCAAATTTTAAAGTTTCGAAAAACCTGTTTGAGTTGGATTACTGGATAGAGGAGTTCATAACGAAGAAGTGAGTGTTGGTTTCATTGGATTTGGACAAACGAGTAAAAAGATGTGGTCGATTGAAACAGAGGGACTAAACTGCAAATAAAGCATCTACAAAGAGGTCCCTATCTAAAACTAACAGAAAAGAAAAAGGCTAAAAAGCGAACGTTCGCTTTCTAAACATATCCAGCGAATGCTCTCTAAAAAAACCCTAATAAAAACAAAAAAATAGAACCGGCTAAACCAAAGAAAACCTAAAGAATAAATCGACCGGGCAGTTTTATACCGGTTCACATCGGTTCGTACGAAACCAGCGGCGTCTCGGGGGAAAACCGGCGACGGCGGTTCGGCAAGGCGGTGGACTCCGGCGAGCTCGGGCGCGGCAAGTGACAGCAGTGGCGGGCGGCGTCGGAGGCGCGGGCGGGCCGTGGGCGGCGGGCGAGGCGGCGAGCGGCGCAGCGGCGGCGGGGTGAAGCAGCGGCGACGGCGAGATCTGCGGCGGCGGCGCGACTTTGTAGAGGGAGGCGGCGGAGAGGAGAGGAACGGGCCCGGGGTGGCGCCCTTTATAAGAGGAGGCGAGGAGGTGGACTTGGAGTGCGCGAGGGGCAGGCGAGGAGACCGGGGCGAAGACGGCGACGCCGGCGGTGTCGGGCGGGAGCTGGACTCCTGCTGGAGGTCGGGTATGAGTGTGGGCGCGCTGGGCCACGGCCTGGCTCGGGCGCTGGGCCGGCCCAGTCAGCAAGGATAATTAAAAAACATTTTCTAGACAAATAAAATAATAACGGCAAAAATAAAAATATTATATAGGCATATAATATATCAAATTTTTTATAAAAAGATTCTCTACGACATGAACATTTTTATAATGCCAAATAAAATCCACCCAAATTTAGATAATTCAAAGAGTGCTACTGGTCTAATAAAATCCAATAAAAATCATTTTAAAAATACCAAAATTATTTCAAATAAATTTTGTCCAATTTTCTATTGTAGGGAATCATGTTACCCTATTTCCATGTTTTGTTTTGGAGAAAAATAATTTGAATAAAACTCAAATAAACCAAATTGAAAACTAATTATTTCAAATGGATTTTAAATTTGAGTTTCTTTGAAATTCCCAACTCATATTTCATTAGTTTTGAAGAAGTCATTTTATCTTCGCTCTTGAAAATCATTAAGTTGTTTAAAGTTTCTGAATTGGAACTATTTTCCAAATGAAATTCAAATATTTTCAACACCCCTTGTCATTTAAATAAATGGAAGAAGTCATGTCATATTCTCTCCAGGGTTTTGTGATGAGAAGAAGTTGAATTCACGGGGATCAAAAAAGAAAAATATGAAAGTTTGGGAAAGTCCTTTTATTCCCTCTCATTTAACTTTCAAGAAGTTTCGAATTTCACTCAATCAATCACACAACAATCAAACAATCAATCAATCTATCTATTTATTATAACATTCTGAAATTTAGAATTTTGGGATGTTACAAACCTACCACCCTTAAAATGAATCTCGTCCTCGAGATTCGGAGAGGCTAGAGAGAAATAGGTTAGGTTTGGGGTCTTCTCAAAATCCATCGATCATCACAAGGGGTCTGGGGTACTACCACCCTTAGAAGCATGGTTACGGTTCCATCAAAACTCATATACTCCACCCTTATTGTTAACAGTGTCGGTCTTCTCTGATCTTCAGGATAATTTCTTATGTGGGCTCTTTCGGTAGTGGCATAACCTTTTCCTCAATTCTTGTGTCTTTCATCTAGGTAAGGTTCTTCTGTTACTGGGCCTTCTTAGCTGACGGGTCTGGCGCCAATACTAAACAACTATCGATATATCATGGTGGTCAACCATTTATGGTTTCTCCTGCAGGAAATGGGTCTGGTCGATCCTCATTGTATAACCTACAGTTGGCAAAAGCTGCCTTGTACAAGGGAAAAATTTCTTATACCATTCTAAGGTTTAAACAGGGTTTTGATCGTCGTCTCTCTACTATGGGTAAGTCACTCAGATTTACCATCCCGTATATCAATGCGAACAATAGGAGTAAGTCGGTATGGTGATCAATCCATCCCGCACCCAAATCATTACCTTGTATACGGTTTAGCGAATCTCGCATTCTAACACTCGGTCATCCTCACAAGCATTGCAGAATTTCTCTTGTCGATGAACCATGGTTTGGATAGATCCATTGATTCTATAAACCAAACAAACATCTATCGTTCCTTCACAACTCTCAGGTTTTGCGTTACTCCTATAAAATCGTATATCGATAAGGGCATATCCTCTTCCAGGGTTTTTTTCCTTCAGCAAGAATATGCTTGCTTCTTGGCAGGTCCTGGGGCCTGTGGGTTATGGCCCATCTCATCACTTGTAGTCCTTGAACTTATCATCGGGCAACTGATCATTATTCCAACTTCCAACTTCCTAGTATTCTTAAATCCATCCAATTGTATTGTCTTTCTTCCTTATATTGGCACCAAACTAGGACATACTCAGACTCATCATGGAGTTTCCATTGATCCATATTTCCGACATCATACCTCCTTTATATCCAATAGTAATTTATCTCTTCATCCCCGTGGGATATCCCTCATACCGAGATAAAAACTTATACTTGTGGAGTCCATATTCCACTTCGTGGAACATCATTATCCTTTCCAGGGTCAAGCGTCCATACAAAGGAATATTGGCCATCTCTGCATGACACTTCTTCAACTGGGAAACGTGAAACACATCATGAACTCCTAACGGTCCTTCAGGTGACTCCAACGTGTTGGCCACTTCTCCCATACACTCCAAAACTCGGTATGGTCCTTCAAATCTCGGGGGCTAACTTTCCCTTAACTCCAATTTGTTTAAATCCTCGCAGAGGGGGCACACGAAGACATGCTCTGTCTCCAATTTCATAGACTACCTCCTTGCATTTTTTAGTCTGCATAACTCTTCTGCCTGGACTGAGCTACCTTCAGTCTATCTCAAATCAACTTAACACTCTCTTCTGACTCCTTGATCACATTTGGTCCAAACAACTGATGGTCTCCAACTTCATCCCACATACTTTTGGGGTATCACACATATCGAGACAAAACTCGTATTCATTTTGTCCGAAATCCACTCAGTGGAGTATCCTTATCTTTTCCATGGGTCAACGGTTCTTACAGGGTACTACCACCCTTAAAATGCACAAAACTTCCATAGACCATATTCCTCATATCCTAAAAAATGGTCAAAATCCTTCTTCATAGAGTAACAACTCATAAAATCCATATCAGTACCAACGATGCTAACTTTATTCATTCTCAAGTGATTACAATCTCTCGCTTTTCCATTACATGTCTCAACTCAACACCTCAATATAAAAGAAAATGTTCTCACTTCTACTACTCCATTTCCTTTGTTGCAAACTCAACTATCTAGCACAAGTTTCCTTCTCCTTGGGGCATTCTCTGGCAAAGTGCCCTTCTCCATTACAACTAAAACATATTACTTCTGACAAGTCTCGAGGTTTCCTTTTTGGGAAACTATTGAGGTAGTGCCCTGACTCCTTGCACCTGCAACAGGTGATATGACTCAGGTCCCTCCGGGGCTCCAATCGGTTTCTCTTCCTGGACTTTTCCATTCCACTCAGGGCTTCTATTTCCTGTGGGTCATATTCTACTTCCTCTGTCGGGAATTCTACTAGATCCCCATACAAACAATTTTGGGAGATGTGTCCTTCTTCTCCACATGAATAGCAAGACTTAGTGCAGGGTTTACTCGGGTCTTCTTTAGGTGTGTCCTCCATATATTCCTTCATCACAACTTCTTCTAAAATTTCCATGAGGGCTCCTTTCATTACTTCTTTCTTCTGCTGGATGGTTCGTTGTACCATGGGGTAAATGTGACACTGAGCAGGATAGTGGGTAGTCCCTTCACACAAGAAACAAGTAATCTGCCTAATTGGGCATTCTTCAACTGGGTGACTTCCTTCACAATTAGGGCATTCATCCTTGTGTTCTTTATGGGTGTGTCCTATTTCTCCACAAATCTTGCATGCACAAGGTTTCTTCATATCCTTTCCATAAGGCTTCAACTTCTGGGACACAAGCCGAGACTTTGGCAGAGTCAACTTAAATTCTTTCCAAGTGGTTACTCCTTGCCATCCATTGATGGTTTGGTACATCCTCCACCAAGTAGCAGCACCTCTTTCAAAGCACTGAAGAGCATGCTGGGTCATATCCTTTTCGACTATAGGGTTATTCTCCATGTGATCCTCCATGTTCTGAATCCATCGATCTGTCTCCAACTGACTCATCGGTCCAGAAAATACAAGCTCATCTGTATTCATCCTCTATTGGGTCCATGGATTTGGGATGAGAAAAGAGAGATAGAGAGGGATACACACAATACAAACAAAAGTTTTGAAAAGATTGATTTTATTTGTGGCTGTCGGGAAAAACATCAAACAAATGACAACTCACAAACGTGGCATCTAACGTAGGTATATAACATGGGTTTGGTTTTCTAAAGGTCAATAAACCTTCAACATCTCCAAACTCTTCAAGCCTTGTTCATGCCTCCAATGGCTTCTTCCGATCATGCTTGTCTTCTCAAGTTCTTTTGCCAGATCATCTCTGTTGACGTGAAATCTCTCGTGACATCCTTTAATATTCCGGAGTTGCATTTCAAACTTCTGGTTTCAACATCCTTCACATGAACCATGGTCATACTGTCCTTCAGTTCCTGACAAATCTCCAGTATCTCGAGGTTGTAGCTCCTCCAGCTTGGCTACTTTCAGCTTTTGGTTCCTGAGTTCTTCACGAAATGCTTCCTTGTCTAATACAGCTTCATGGAGCTCCACCTTAAACTTCTTGATGTACTACTCCAGATCCTGGTGATACACCGGCTAAGGTAAAAACTTCATCTTGCTGATAGGGGCTCCATCAGCCTTCTACCATCCAATCCTTCCATGCATATGCATGCTTAACTCAGCACTGTGACAATAGCATCAACGAGTGGTATCATCAGGGATGGACGTGTTTCTGCCCTTGTCATTTCCATGAGCTATCTCTCCATAGTTGATATCTCCTGCCTTAGGGTTTTCCTTGACAGAACTTTAAGTTTTTAACTCTCCATGCTCCGGTCTTTCTCTGATACACCCTGATCTCGGGCATTGACAACTTTCATAATCTGTCAAGTTCTATAAGGGTAGCCTTCCTAGGTCATACAAATCTAGGAATTCTTCAGAGCCTTCAAATTCTACTTGTCTTCGGTCTTCAACCGTTGTAGTTTCCATTATTCAGATGCATGGAAAATACTCTCCATTCCGAAGTGGTCTTAGTTGTCCGATATCTTGTACTTCTTGGAGTGGTCTCATCAGTCGAATCTTCATGTGGTCAAAAGGGGAAAGGCGTATGGTCTCACTAAAGGGAATTTTTGAATAAGCTCAGAAGAGAAGAGAGGTAAAAGTTCTTTTTGAAAGGGAAAGTTGTAGAGAAAAATCTTTCCTATGGGCTTGCCAGTTTCTAGGGTCACGTCCTACAGTCAACATGTGCTCTGATACCATCTTGTAGCGACCCGACCCGAATGGATCAAGTCTCTGTGCTTAAGTGACATCCCTGGATCGGTATGCTGACACACACAGTACTCGAGGATTTATAACAGAGGTAAATCACATGTATAAAGTAACGTAAATACTATTACCTCATCCAAATAGCGGAAGTAACAAGGTTGTGGATTCCCATCAACACCAACGGCAAAGTTGAGTGTAGAAATCGTAACCCTAACGTATCACTTACTCGTCGTAAGATTCCTGCAACATGAGACGTTGCAGCCACAAAGGGTCAGTGCATTGAATGTACTGGCAAATTCACACCATAGAGAGAAATGATGAACAATGGCTAACACTAGATGCATATATGGCTGGTGGAAAAGCTCTATAGTTATAAGGTTTTTGCGAAAAGCCAAATTTTCCCTACTGCAAAGGAATAAATTTTATTTAACTATCATGGTGGTTGTTGAACATTGAGAATGGTTGACATCATTCTCAATCCCAATTAAGTAACATCATTAATCCCAACAACTTAATTTAAAGTAACATGATGAGATTCCCAGGATAATCCAAGTACTAGATACTCAAAACGTCCATAACCGGGGACAGGGCTAATCATGATTAGTTTATACACTCTGCAGAGGTTTGCGCACTTTTCCCCACAAGACTCGATCTCCTCCGTTGGATTTCTCGCACTACATGGTGTTTGAGAAACGGATGACCGAGACATAGTCTTTCAGAAGCGTTTGCACCTTACGATGGGTAGACCGTACCACCTACAACCCCTACATCTGCTAGTCTACCACTGTAAGAGTTCACACGACTTAATCAACTATGCTAGAGCCCATAATAGCTTGTGGCTGCACACGGAAGTTTCTAGTATGAATAATCTCATGATCCCTTTGAGCCTGGGTGGCGGTCCATAAAAAAACAGGCAATCCTGGAATACCCAGGTGCCTAGACAGGTAATCGCTGGAATACCCAAGTGCCTCAATCCACCCAGATGTGTGTTAGAGTTGCCACCTTAAGTAAACCATTAATTAACAATCTCACATCTGTCATGAAATACTCTCAAGCCCAATCCACGTCTACGAGCATAGCATGGCAATATAAGCATAATGTAATAGTAACTCCCAAGGTTTGAATACAGGGCAATAGGTTCCTACCTCATCAACTACTTCCCAATACCCACATGTTATCAATCCTACTCATGCAATGTTTGAGGTTGAAACTAATGCATAAAAACTGGGTGATAAAGGGGTATGATCAAAGTGTGAACTTGCCTGAAATGTTGATGAAGATGATTCGCACTCAAAACTCTTGATAGTTCTACTCGTCACACTCCGGTCAATCTATCGTAAGCAAGCAATAGTAACCACACATAAGCAATCACTCAAAGATTGGAGAGAATAAAGAAAACAATTCGGAAAACATCAAAACCAAGCAAATAACTCTTGCAACATAAAACAATTTCTAACAGTACCCAAATTAAGTGAATTTGGCCTTATCAGAAAGTTTAGGTCAAGAGCTTCGATTTGCAAAAAGAATCAACTAAATCAGAGTTACGAAACTCAAGTTATGATCAAATGAAGTTTGAATCTAAATCTGTTCTAATTCAAATTTTAAAGTTTCCAAAAACCTATTTGAGTTGGATTACTAGATAGAGGAGTTCATAATGAAGAAGTGAGTGTTGGTTTCGTTGGATTTGGACAAACGAGTAAAAAGATGTGGTCGATTGAAACAGAGGGACTAAACTGCAAATAAAGCATCTACAAAGAGGTCCCTGTCTAAAACTAACAAAAAAAGAAAAAGGCTAAAAAGCGAGCGTTCGCTTTCTAAACCTATCCAGCGAATGCTCTCTAAAAAAACCTAACAAAAACAAAAAAATAGAACCAGCTAAACCGAAGAAAACCTAAAGAATAAATCGACTGGGCGGTTTTATACCGGTTCACGTCGGTTCGTACGAAACCAGCGGCGGCTCGATGGGGAAAACCGGCGACGGCGGTTCGGCGAGGCGGTGGACTCCAGCAAGCTCGGCGCGGCAGCGACAGCAGTGGCGGGTGGCGTCGGAGGCGCGGGGCGGGGCCGTGGGCGGCGGGCGAGGGCGGCGCAGCGCATGCAGGCGGCAGCAGCGGCGACGCAGGCGGCGGCGGTGAAGCAGCAGCGACGGTGAGATCTGCAGCGGCGGCGCGACTTTGCAGAGGGAGGCGGCGGCGAGGAGAGGAACGGGCCTGGGGCGGCGCCCTTTATAAGAGGAGTCAAGGCGGTGGACTTGGCGTGCGCGAGGGGCAGGCGAGGAGACCGGGGCGAAGACGGCGACGCCGGCGGTGTCGGGCGGGAGCTGGACTCCCGCTGGAGGTCGGGGACGAGCGCGGGCGCGCTGGGCCGCGGCCTGGCTCGGGCGCTGGGCCGGCCCAGTCAGCGAGGAGAATTATAAAAAAAACATTTTCCAGACAAATAAAATAATAACGGCAAAAATAAAAATATTATATAGGCATATAATATATCAAAAATTTTAGAAAAAGATTCTCTACGACATGAACATTTTTATAATGCCAAATAAAATCCACCCAAATTCAGATAATTCAAAGAGTGCTACTGGTCTAATAAAATCCAATAAAAATCATTTTAGAAATACCAAAATGATTTCAAATAAATTTTTCTCCAATTTTCTATTGCAGGGAATCATGTTACCCTATTTTCCATGTATTTTGTTTTTGGAGAAAAATAATTTGAATAAAACTCAAATAACCCAAATTGAAAAATAATTATTTCAAATGGATTTTAAATTTGAGTTTCTTTGAAACTCCCAACTCATATTTCATAAGTTCTGAAGAAGTCATTTTATCTTCGCTCTTGAAAATCATTGAGTTGTTTAAAGTTTCTGAATTGGAACTATTTTCCAAATGAAATTCAAATATTTTCAACACCCCTTGTCATTTAAAAAAATGGAAGAAGTCATGTCATCTTCTCTCCGGGGTTTTGTGATGAAAAGAATTTGAATTCACGGGGATCAAAAAAGAAAAAGGTGAAAGTTTGGGAAAGTCCTTTTATTCCCTCTCATTTAACTTTTAAAAAGTTTTGAATTTCACTCAATCAATCACACAACAATCAAAGAATCAATCTATCTATCTATTTTTTATAACATTCCAAAATTTAGAATTTTGGGATGTTATAGTGGGATAAGCTTGGCATGGACTTTATCACCAGATTGCCCAAGACTAAAGCAGGGTATGATTCTATATGGGTAGTAGTTGATCGCTTGACCAAAGTGGCTCATTTCATCCCTGTGAAAACCACTTATATCAGTGCGAAGTTGGCCAAGATTTATATGTCCAGGATCATATGTCTGCATGGAGTTCCGAGGACCATCGTATCAGATAGAGGACACATAGTTTACTTCAAAGTTTTGGCATCAGTTACACCAGACTTTGGGGACTAGGTTGGAGTTCAGTACAACTTTTCACCCACAGACAGATGGACAGACCGAGAGAGTGAACCAAATTTTGGTGGACATGTTGAGAGCCTGTGCACTAGATTATGGATCTAGTTGGGATGACAATTTGCCTTACGCAGAATTCTTGTACAACAATAGCTACCAAGCCAGTTTGAAGATGGCACCGTTTGAAGCCCTGTATGGATGCAGGTGCAGAACACCTTTGATGTGGGATGAGGTAGGAGACCGACAGTTGTTTGGACCAGACTTGATCAAAGAGTCTGAGGAGAAGGTTAAATTGATTTGTGATAGATTGAAGATTGCTCAGTCCAGGCAGAAGAGTTATGCAGACTCAAAACGCAAAGAGATAACCTATGAAATTGGAGACATAGTATATCTGCGAGTATCTCCCTTGCGAGGAGTGAAACGTTTTGGAGTTAAGGGGAAATTAGCTCCGAGATTTGTAGGACCGTATCGTGTTTTGGAACGGATGGGAGAAGTTTCCTACAAGTTGGAGTTACCCGAGGGATTGTCAGGAGTTCATGATGTGTTTCACGTTTCACAGCTGAAGAAGTGTCATGCTGAGATGGCCGATATACCATTAAGAGATACAGTACCCTTGGAGGCAATTCAGTTGGACAGTGATTTGACTTACGAGGAGAAGCCAGTAAAGATTCTTGAGTTTGCCAGCAGAGTCACTCGCAGTAAGGTTATCAAGTTTTGCAAAGTTCAGTGGAGCCACCATACCGAGGATGAAGCCACCTGGGAACGAGAGGATGATATTCGCAAAGACCACCCACACCTATTTTCTAGCCAACCCGAATCTCGAGGGCGAGATTCATCCTAAGGGGGGTAGGTTTGTAACATCCCAAATTTTCAATTTGGAATGTTATACATAGTCATCCATGCATATCATATTTTATTTGCATTTCATCTCGCGATCCTCGAAATCGTAAGCAACTCAAGGACCCTCGGAGAGAGTTGGGGATTTTTCCCGGTTTTCAAATTTGATTCTATCAAATTTTGAAACGAGGATTTTGGTTTTAATTATTTTTCTCTCCGAAAATATTTCATATTAAAATATATGAGAGGAGATAATATGACTTCTCCCAGATAATTGAAATATTGGAGAAAAAAATATTAAAATCAAATATTTGTTTTATTTGGATTTTATTGCAATTTTTGTTTGCATTAGAAAAATTGCACATTTTTCAAAGCTGCATTTTAGGCCAAGAAAATGTTCATCTCGTTCTAAATATTTTATTTAGACGGTGAAAATTTGTTTTGGCATTCTTAGATTTTATTTATTTTTCTAGGATTTTATTTCTGTCGGCGGAATTATTTTAAAAAAAAGTTCCCGCGCCCGACTGGGCTTAAGGCCCAGCCGAGCCAGGCCGGCCCGCAGCCGCCGCCGCCTCCCCGCGCGCGCGCCGCCTCGCCGCCGCCGCTCGGACTAGGAGTCCGAGCCGGACTCTGCCACCGCCGCTTGCCCCCTCCTCCAAGCAAGCCCCCCTCCTTATAAGCCGCCACCCCAAACCACCACCACCGCCGCCCCACGCCAACCCCGCCGCCCGCGCAAGTCGCCGCCGCCGCCCGCGCTAAGTGATCGCCACCGCCCGTGCTAAGCCGCCGCCGCCACCGCTTGCCGCCGCCGCCCGCCACCTCGCCTCGCCGGAGCCCCTCGCCGGAGGTAGCCGCCGGATCTGAGCCGCCGGTTTTTTAAGAACCGTTCGGTTTTTTAGGAAACCCTAGATTCGTTTTTTTCGGATCGTCGATTTTTCTTGGTTCTTCTACTTAGCGGACGTTCGTCCGTACGTTCGTTTTAACGAACGGTTTTGGCCCGTTAGTTACAGCTAACGAACGATTGTTCATTAGTCTGTTCGTCAGTTTTCTTTTATCGGATTTATTCCGCAATTTTTCTGATCGCGATTTCTGATCCGATCTTAGTTTCTGTTTATCCTTTCGCTCGTTAGTCGGAATCAGGCGATTCAAGTGCCTAGAGTTTCGTCTCGAAACCCTCTTTCCATTTAACCAACTTAAATAAGTTTTTGGTACTGTAAAATTTGACCTAGGTTCAGATTAGTAAACGAAGCTTCTCTTTTTCACCATTTGAGTTTCGTTGCTCCGTTTGATTTGATTCTTTTTGCGAACCGGAGATCTTAAGTTGAACCTTCTGGTCAACCTCTTCTATTTGAGTTTTTGCTTGTGCATCTTGCTTGTTGCTTATGTATGTTATTGTTTGTTTGCCATAGAACACCCGGAGTGTGAAGCGTGCTACTATGAGTCCCCTAGGTTTCGTAGACCATCAGCAAGGCAAGTAACACTTTGATCATATCCCTTTTATCACCCAGTTTTTATGCATTAGTTCCATCCTCAAACATTGCATGATTAGGGTGTCATTAATATGTGGGTTGGGAAGTAGTTGATGAGGTAGAACCCATTACCTTGTTACATTCAAACCCTTGGGAGTTACTTCTACGCGTTGCTTATATTGTTATGCTATGCTATGCTCGTAGACGTGGTTTGGGTTTGAGTGAAATCCATGACATATGTGAGATTGTTAATTAATGGTTCAACTTAAGGTGGAAACTTAAATTAACATCTGGGTGGATTGAGGCACCTGGAGTACCCAGTGTTGCTTGTATTTTTTTGGAAATCCCGGAGTACCCGTGTGATCTTCCTATGGACCGCCACCCAGGCTCAAAGGGAACTGAGATGATTCATGCGAGAAACTTCCATGTGCAGCCACAAGCTATTATGGGCTCTAGCATAGTTGAGTAAGTTATGTGAAGCTCTTGAAGAGGCAGATCAGCAGGTAGTGGGATGTAGGTTTGGTATGGTCTGTCTGGAGTAGAGAGTTAATGTTTCTAAAAGACTGTGTCTCGGTCATCCATTTCTCAAACACCTTGTAGTGCGAGAAATCCAATGGAGGCGATCGAGCCTTGTGGGGAAAAGTGTGCAAACCTCTGCAGAGTGTATAATCTAATCATGGTTAGCCGTGTCCCCGGTTATGAACAATTCTTGAGTATCTAGTACTTGAGTTATCACATGTATCTCATCACTCTTAATTAATATTGTTGGGTTGTTAATCACTTTAATTGGGATTGAGTTGGAGGAACCTTCTCAATGATGTTTCAACTACCATGATAGTTAAATTAAAATCTATTCCTTTGTTGTAGGGAAAAATTGGCTTTTCGCAAAAACTATAACCATAGAGCTTTCCACCAGCCAAATATGCATGTAGTGATAGCATTATTCAGTTCTTGCTCTACTGTGTTATTTTGCTAGCATATTCCATGTGCTGACCCGTTTTCGGGCTGCAACGTATTATGTTGCAGACTTTTCAGACGAGGAGTAAGGTTCGTTAGGTCGTTGCCGTGTAGCTCAGCTATGCCATTGGAGTTAATGGACTCACTTTATCTTCCAAGCCTTCCGCTGTTATTGTATTAGATGGCCTTAAGCCATATTATTGTAATAAGTTCTCTTTTGAGACATTCGATGTAATAACTGTGTGATTGCCACTTTGTTATAAATCCTTCGAGTACTGTGTGTGTCAGCATTACCGATCCAGGGATGACACTGAAGCACAGAGACTTGACCATCTGAGGTCGGGTCGCTACAAATGTTCCTTGCAGACGCTCCACCGCGAGGTTCCTTGCTCCTTCTCGGTCGTCGGGAGTCTATGTTCTTCCACTCTCTTTTTTTACGTGAGCTTTGTTCATCCTTTTGCCAACACACGAGACATCTAGCATCAAGGTGCACGTGTCATGCAAGAAAATTGAGATAATCAGATAAGCAGTGTATAAGTGAGTCGTGCACTTCGATGGCACCTACTCCTACTATGCAATATTTTTTCTCCTCGATGGCACATGAATAGTGCATGTACTCAACGACGGAGCATGGGATTGTAGCCATGACATGGTCAGCCCTTTTTTGGAGAGAGTATGTTCTAAATAATTTTGACGTGTCTCGTCAACTCGCAGAATGACGACAAACTTGCTTACTACACCTTCTCCCTCGCCAACGCGTGCGCGGTGGCTCGCAGCACGAGGAGAAACTTTTTCTTACAAGCGGTGGACACGCAGCAGTTCATTTGGTGTCAGATTGCCAGAAGTACTACTATAGTACCACCATTGTTGTTCGACTTCCGGAAGAGGCGAAGAGCCAAGCGCAAGGCTAGCCATAGTGGGAGTAACATAAGTAGGAGAACCTCCTTTTTTATTCTAGAAACAACCACAGACGAATATTGGATGGTAGCAGCACAACAACTGAATCAAAAATCAAAACCTTCCCGCCCGGCGCCAGCCAAGCCCACCGCTCCATATTGATGGCAAGTCAGGGCGACATGAACTCTCACTACTTTCGCTGTTGAAGCGGCGCACCGACCGAGGGCACCGCCTGCTGCATGCCCGGCATTTCAGACTACACATACTTTGTGAGACAAAAGGTGCGGCCATTATTAATGATATAGTATTATACTAAAGTGACTAACTATTGTATGCATGCTACATATAATACTGATGATGTGTCAACTTCATATAGCCGGATGTTGGCTATACTATTAACCATGCTCTAAGTGTGGTGTGAGTCGGGAAATTTATTAAGTCATTAATTAATAATTAACAGACGCCTTAATTACTCAGTCGTTTCTACTTCTTTTGGATAGTGCGACTATTATTGACTTGGACGTGGGGTTTGGGCCAAAGGCCTACTATTATTTAGTACTTGGTCTTACTCGCACGATCGACCTGACAGGCTCTACCCTAGCTGTCGCCGTATCATATGATTTCCCACCATTCTAGATCTTAGCGCCGCCACGCAATTCTTCTCCATCCCTCCTTCCAGCGTGCACCGCAAGAAGGGATAGCAGTCCTCCGAACCCCACCATCCTGTACGAGAGAGGGGCGATCAGGTTTTTGGGGAGCACACTCCTGTGACTGCTGCCAGCGACGACTTCCTCAACGACAACCTTCTTCACTGACCTCGGTAACCTCTTCATCAACGACATGAGTGACAACATCAACCACATGTGATTCCGTCCTCCTGGTTTAGTCCACATCATTACTTTGATCTTTGCAATTGTCGTTATGATTTATTTACCGTTGATTCGGATTACATCTCATAGTAAATTGCTGATATATTCAACAATCCAATCTGAAAACCTGATTATAGGCAATTTACTCTGAGTGGTTTTGCTGTGCTTTTAAAGCCGCCTACTTTTAAGGGGGTGCAATATAAAATGTGGCGCACAAGAGCAGTATATTGGTCTCAGATCATGTACTAGTATGACGCCACTAAGGGTAAGCCTGAGGGCGATCTTAATCCTACATAGCAAGAAGCTTTTGAGAACATGCATACCCTCTTCAAAGCATCCCTACCGAGTGTTCTTGACGATTCCATTATGGATTCAGATATGTCATTTGACAGCAGCAAAGACATGTTGGCTGCGCTCGAGGCCACATTTGGGGCCTCGGGCGCTGGCAGTGAGTTGTACATCATGGAGCAATTCAGTGACTACAAGATGACTGATGAGTGTTCTGTTGTTCAGCACACTCATGAGATACAGTCACTCGCTAAGGAACTTGAGTACCTCAAGTGTGTGTTGCCGGACAAATTTGTTGCTGGGACCATCACTGACAAGTTTCCACCTTCGTGGAACGATTTTTCTACTTATCTGAAAAACAAGAGACATAAGTTTTCCATTTCAGTTCTCATTAGCACTCTTCAGTTTGAAGAGAAGGCGAGAGCAAAAGATACACGTGCTTGGGTCGCTGAGGGAGCTTCTAGTGCCCACATGGTACATGAGAAGAACTTCTAGCCCAACTAGCCCCAAAACAACAAGAAAAATCTCAGGGTAAAGGCAAGTTTGATGCAAAGAACAAGACGTCACATTCTACCAACTTTGAGAGAAATTCTCATAACGGGAAGGGATACAAACCTCAATTTTGTTAGCACCGCACAAAACTTATATGGCTGTGAAAGTTCTAGTGATCGACTAGAGGAGGGGGGGGGTGAATAGGCGATTTTTAGGAAAGTCTTCAAAACATGGAAGTTTCGAAGATAAATGATAGAAATAAACCTATTACTATGCAGCGGAAGGTAGACTACACTAAGCAAGCCATAGTCAAGTATTCAATGAAGTGAAAGCACAGTGACTAATAGCAGCTAGGCAGTATAGATCAAGTAGGAAGATAGTGTGAAGCCAATCAGAACAATCAGTTACTCAGTGAAGACAAAAAATAATGCAATCATACAATGACTTCACTAGGGCCAACAGTAAGTAAAGGAATGGGAAGGACGAAACCAGTGACTCGTTGAAGACAATGATTTGTTGGACCAGTTCCAGTTGCTGTGACAACTGTACGTCTGGTTAGGGAGGTTGAGATTCAACTCAGAATACCACGTCTTCACCTTATTCCCCTTGAGCTAAGGACACCTAGTTCTCGCCCAATCACTCTGGTAAGTCTTCAAGGTAGACTCCCAAACCTTCACAAACTTCGTTCACCGGCGATCCACAATGACTCTTGGATGCTCAGAACACGACGCCTAACCGGCTGGAGGATTCACAATCCTCAAGTGTAATAAGTCTTCAGATCACACAGACAGGAAGACTTCAGTGATGCCTAACACTCTTTGGCTCTGGGTGGTTAGGGCTTTATCCTCGCAAGGAATTCTCTCTCAAAGGCTTCGAGGTGGGTTGCTCTCAAACGACAAAAGCCATACACTAACTCTGAGCAGCCCATCGTTTATGGTTGTAGGGGGTGGGCTATTTATTGCCACTAGGAAACCCGACCTGATTTGTCCGAAATGACACTGGGTCACTAAGGAACTGCCACGTGTTCCAACGGTCAGATTTCAAACACACACGGCAACTTTACTTGGGCTACAAGCAAAGCTGACTCATCCATCTCTGGATAAGATTTTCTCTCATTGTCTTCGATTGAAGACATAGGATTTTGGTTGAGCATCACTTCAATCACTCTGACTTTGTTCACTTGGACCCCACTTAACAGTACGGTGGTTCCTATGACTCAACAAAGAAGAAAAGGAGACAACGAAACAACTAAGTCTTCGCGTCCCATAGTCTTCACGCAATGTCTTCTCTTGTCATAGTCTTCAATGTGAATATCTTCACATACCACCATTGTCTTCAATGTCTTCATACATTTTTAGGGGTCATCTCCGGTAGATAAACTGAATCAATGAGGGACTACTACCTGTGTTATCCTGCAATTCTCACAAACACATTAGTCCCTCAACCAGGTTTGTCGTCAATACTCCTAAACCAACTAGGGTTGGCACTAGATGCACTTACAATCTCCCCCTTTTTGGTGATTGATGACAAACTGGTTGAAGTTTTCAACGGGGATAAAAGTATCTGAAATGTAAAGGATTTAGGTATTGTCTTCATAAGTGGCAAAGGCTACCCCTGAAGATGTGCATATAAGTAATTTGCTTTTGGAATGCAAATGCACATGGCAGGTTGTACTTGTGGAGATCCTCTTCAACTTATGACGACAATTCATCATGCATGAAAAGTATGTGAAGATAATGACATGCATAATGAAAAATGGACGTCTACAGAATGACCTAAGTGCGGAAGTTATGATCGCACATGCAGAATTTATCATCGCATCATAGAATAGCAAATAAGTAGCAGGCGACCATCGAGTTTAAGTGTTACAACTCAAAGAACCAAATGTATCAAAATGCGAGAGTTGTAAACACTAGGCAAAATATAAAACCACCGCCCATATGTACCCGCTTGAAGACTATCAAACTCATATGCTTCTCCCCCTTTTGTCAGTAAGGACCAAAAAGGTTTGAAGACATAGAGCACCTACTCATTCCCATGAGGAGTTGGTGAAGCAGCAGGGTCGTCAGTGTTGGTTGGAGGTGCAGATGAACTTGGTGCAGTGTTGATTCCCGCTGAAGGTGGTGAAGTAGCATCGTCTTCATCATCGATGACACGTGCATTCACTATTGTAGCATAGGAGGAAAACTCAGAGTCTTCAAGAGATGGAGTACGCCACAGCACAGTCCTTCTCGGAGGTGTTGAGTCAAACTTGAAGCGTTCAGAGAAGCCATCATCTTGAAGATCATCTTCAGAACACATAAGCGTCAGCCCTTTCCATGTACGCTGACAAGTTTGATGGGCGACAAAGGCATTCTTGGTGGCAAGGTTGCGAATCCTGTTTACGTCCACCTAGAGGCTTTGCATTTGGCGCTTCAGCCGGTCATGATGCTTATCCTGTTTCTGATGAAGGGCAACCAGAAGCTCTCAGTCATTGAGAACACGAGATCGCTTCTTAGGCCGTTCTGCAATGGTGCTTTCAGTGGCTTCAGTGAGGGCACGATGAGGTGCACGGGTAGTACCAGCCAGAGGATAAACACGAGTGACTGCTGGGACTCCTTCAATGTGTTGTGAGAAGCTTTGAGTATCAGCATTTTGAAGAGTAAGGGGCTCCTTGGCAGGCTCTGGATAGATGGCTTCAACTGACATATCGACGTCAGGAAGAAAAATCAGATGATTGCAAGCAGAGGGATGATAGGTGACAGCTGAGTGTAGTTTGATCAGACGCATAATCCATGGAGCGTAAATCTTCAAGCCAAAGAGATCAGATCCTGATGCAGCAAGTTGGCGGATGAAGAAGTCTTGAGCATTGAGCTTTTGCCGTGAAGAATATGGAAGACCAAAGTCTTCATTGCACCTTCAAGCTTTGCATGTGGAGAATGCCCTTTGATGGGCCAGAGAGTTCGCCTTATAATGTGATAGATAGTATGTGGCAGATACTCAAGGTCTTCAACAAAGAACTCCTTAGGATATTCAACATCGGGAGGCAAAGGCTTCATCATGCTAAGCATCTGACTCAGGTTGGGTTCAGGCTTGTGAAAAATGCTTTCCATTGCAGCACGGTGAAGCTGACAACCAGGTTCATAAAGATCACCTAGAGTGGGCAGGCCAGTGTGCTCAATGACATCAAAGGCTTTGGCTTCATGATGAACATTGTCTATCATCCACTCAAGGACCCAAGTCTTCAAATCCCTGTTGTAGCCACGAATATGAAGAGTGGCATAGAATTGGAGCAGCAATTCTTTGTTCCAGTGCTCCTTGTCAGTGACAAACTGCAACAAGCCAGACTCTCTGAAGCAATCCAGCGCTTCTTCCAAACAGGGCAGACCAGTTATGGCTTCAGTGTTAGGACGCATATGTGGAAAAATGCGACCTTGATTGTATAAGATGCATGAGTAATAACTGCGCTGCTGATAGCTCCAGAACTGATCAGAAGATATTCTTGCCTTAGAGTAGGGGTTCTTGGCACTATTAAAGAAGGTGTTGTGTGCTTTGAAGCCATTGATATTGAATGATCCGGGTGCAGATGCAGTGCCTGGAAACCTGAGGCAGCCTTGGCATTGGCTTTTGAACCTGAGGCCTGCACTCGACGTGATAGTCAAATTGGGGACCAGCAGCAGGTGGAGGAACAAGAGGAGGCCATTTGACAGTGATAAGCTGGCCATAGTTGTATGCTTGCTCGATAGTATGTGGCCTTGGTGGCGGAACAGGAGCAGTGGTATCAACAGAGGCGTCAGGCTGCACATCTGTTGCAGGTGCATCATTGGCTTCTTGTAAGTGCATCTAGTGCCACCCCTAGTTGGTTTTGGAGTATTGACGACAAACCTAGTTGAGGGACTAATGTGTTTGTGAGAATTGTAGGATAACATAGGTAGAAGTCCCTCATTGATTCGGGTTTCCTACCAGAGATGACCCCTAAAAATGTATGAAGACATTGAAGTCAGAGGTGGTATGTGAAGACATTCACATTGAAGACTATGATAAGAGAAGACATCGCGTGAAGACTATGGAGTGCGAAGACACAGCAGTTTCGTCGTTTTGTGTTTTTCTTTGTTGAGTCATAGGAACCACCATGCTGTTAAGTGGGGTCCAAGAGAACCAGTCAGAATGACTGAAGTGATGCTTAACCAAAATCCTATGTCTTCGAGTGAAGACTATGAGAGCAAATCTTATCCAGAGTTGGATAAGTCAGCTTTGCTTGTAGCCCAAGTAAAGTTTTCGTGTGTGTTTGAATTCTGACCGTTGGAACACGTGTCAGTTCCTTAGTGACCCAGGGTCATTTCGGACAAACCAGGTCGGGTTACCAAGGGGCTATAAATAGCCCACCCCTACAACCATAAATGGTTGGCTGCTCAGAGTTAGAGTACGGCTTTTCTCGTTTGAGAGCAACCCACCTCGAAGCCTTTGAGAGAGAATTCCTTGCGAGGATAAAGCCCTAAACACCCAGAGCCAAAGAGTGTTAGGCATCACTTAAGTCTTCCTGTCTGTGTGATCTGAAGACTTATTACACATGAGGACTGTGAATCCTCTAGCCGGTTAGGCGTCGCGTTTTGAGCATCCAAGAGTCATTGTTGATCGCCGATGAACGAAGTCTGTGAAGGTTTGGAAGTCTACCTTGAAGACTTACCAGAGTGATTGGGCGAGGACTAGGTGTCCTTAGCTCAATGGGAATAAGGTGAAGACGAGGTCTTGTGAGTTGAATCTCAGCCTCCCTAACCAGACGTACAGTTGTCACAGCAACTGGAACTGGTCCAACAAATCATTGTCTTCAACGAGTCACTGGATTCATCGTTCCCTTCCCTTTACTTACTATTGGTCCTTGTGAAGTCATTGTATGATTGCATTATCTTTTGTCTTCACTGAGTGACTGCTTGTTCTGATTGGCTTCACAATATCTTCCTACCTGATCTTTACTGCCTAGTTGCTATTAGTCAGTGTGCTTTCACTTCATTGAATACTTGACTATGGTTTGCCTAGTGTAGTCTACCCTCCGCTGCATGGTAATAGGTTTATTTCTATCATTTGTCTTCGAAACTTTCATGTTTTGAAGACTTCCATAAAAATCGCCTATTCACCCCCCTCTAGTCGATCACTAGCACTTTCAATTGGTATCAGAGCAAAGTACTCCCTTGTTCTGTGTGATTCGGTTTAACCACCTGGAGTTTTAGCTATGTCGACTGCAGGGATAATTAAAGTCTCCGTTGCATGCCCCGTCTTTGATGGAACTGAATATCCCTATTGGAAGAATAAGATGCACATGCATCTTGAAGCCATTGATGTCGACCTATGGTATGTCATCAAGAATGGCGTTCCCAAGGCTGGTGAAGGTGTCACCGTTGCTGATGTCAAGAAGTTCATTCAACTGGACTCCACTGCCAAGAGCATCACCTATGGTCATCTGACCAAAGGATAGTATGGCCGCGTGAGTGCTTTGGAAACATCTAAGCTAGTCTGGGACTGGCTCTCCAAGGTCAATGAAGGCGTCTCAACCCAGAGAGATTAGAGAATCAGTGTCCTTCGCAACCTCTTCAACCGCTTCAAGAGAAATGACAATGAGAATTTCCAGCTCACGTTTGATCAACTCACTGACATCACAAATGAGCTTCAAGCTCTCGGCGCCACTGAGATCACCAAGCATGAAGTCGTCAAGACACTCCTGAGATCACTTGACAGCTCGTTTGACACCCTAGCCCTGATGATCCAAGAACGTCCTGACTTCAAGACACTCGATCCGTCTGACATACTTGAGAGGCTCAACACACACGAGTTTCAACTCTCTGAGAAAAGAGACATCTACGGTCCCAACTATGGGCGAACTCGTGCCTTGAAGGCAAAAGCTGCCTCCTCATCTGAAGAAGAATCTGACAGCAGTTCTGATGGATCCTGAAGACATTGGAAAGGAGCTTGCTATGCTTGTGAAGAAGTTCCAAAAATTCACCAAGAAGAAAGGCTTCAGAAAGTCTTCACGATCAAGCTCAAGGAATGATGAAGCTTCTGCTCATGACTACAAGAAGAGAACATGCCACAAGTGCAAGAAACCTGGCCATTACATCTCTGAGTGTCCGCAGTGGGACAATGAGAACAAGAAGAAGAAGAAGAGCAAGGAGTATGACTCTGACGACAACAAGAAAAAGAAATACTCAAAGTCTTCTTCCAAGTCTTCCTCAAAGTCTTCATCACACAAGAAGAGCTCATCTGGCAAGGCACGTGCGTTTGTTGGCAAGGAAATGGACTCAGAGGAGGAGTCCGCTTTTGAGGAGGCGGAGGTGGAGTCTGAGGAGGAATCCGATTCTGGCGTTGCGAGTCTGGGCACAGCATACGTTGCCAAGTCCATCTTCAACACTGAAGACAATGACTTCATCACCGACACCGATGCAAATGACAAGGACTACTCCGCTCCTACCTACTGCTTCATGGCATGCGGTGCCAAGGTAAACACACGCACTACTCACTATCAAACATCTAGTGAAGATGACTCTGATTGTGGTTCCAAACCCAGCTACAAAACACTTGCTAAAAATTGGAACTGAACAACAGAAAGCTATGGAACATATTCAAAAACTGTTAGACAAAAGTGATGATCTGTTAGACGCTGAAATGACTCGATCTCAGTCCTTAATTGAAGACATAAAAAATCTTCACGTTAAGTATGAGGAACTTGAAAGTCGTCATGAAACGCTGTCAACAACTCATGAAATGCTTTCCTATGATTATCTTCAAAGGAAGCAAGATCTTGAGAAATTGAGAGCGGCTCATGAAGATCTTCAAAAGGAAAACGAGTCACTTCGTGCCAAACAGACCAGTTCAGCTCAGGAAGGATTTGAACCACCATGTCTTAAATGCATCGAGCGTGACAACACTACTTCTGTTGCTGGGTGTTCTACTGCTGCTACTATTGCAATATCTTCAACTGTTAATGTGGTAACTAACCCCTCTGCTGAGGATACCACTGCTATTGCTGATGAGAATGCTAGGTTGAAGACATTGCTTGAAACAGGGATGTACAAAAGTCTCAAAGGGCATCAGACACTATGTGATGTCCTCAAAAGGCACATCCTGAACCGAAACCCTAGGAAAGAGGGTGTTGGGTTCGAAAGGAAAATGAATGCTGATGGCTCTTACTGGAAACCTGAGCAGTACCCCAAAACCACATGGGTTGCTGCAAAGGAACCATCAGCAGATCCATCCACCCTATCTGGCTTCACTTGTGCTAATCCCATTGTTATTGATGAATCCTTTGATGCAAACTATAAACTATTTTAGAATCAGAATGGTGAAGTGTTTGCCAGGTATATTGGTAGTAACTGCAGGAATGGGCCGCCTATGAAGAATGTCTGGGTGCCGAAAAGGTGTTTGGAGAATCTTCCTGTGAATGTCGTCATGACACCACTAGTGAAGGAGACAAACCCCAGACCACAGGCTTCATATGGTCCAAAGGCTTCATACAGACAGAGGACTCACCTGAGTCGCACTAACGCAAATGTTTTGCAGGGAAACCTTACTCAGGCCTATGAATATGAGCGCGTTTCATCAAACCGCCATGTTCATAAGACCAAAAACTATTCTGCTTATCCTTATGAGTACTATTGTCCACCTGCAAGACTTTTTGCTAGGGCTCCAAAGCCAAAGTTCTCAGATGCTACACTTAGACTCATTGCTTCGAAGCCACCCTTGAAGATGTGGGTGGCTAAGAAAGCTTAACTCTCTTTTGCAGGGAAAGGTCTCCAACCGAAAACCAAAATCGTCTGAAGCCAGTGCTGGGGACCTTAAACATCTTGTAGGGTGCAAGATCAAATGCCCAAATGGTCTTATTATGTATTTTGTTCCTGAGTCGCTTGCTACTTGCCCTATCAGTCCTACCCTTGATCTAAAGTTTCATAATCCACTTGCTCGTCAAATGTTTATGCTTCACAATTCTCTTCGTGAAGCCTATCCCCCTAACTGCACTGTAGGGTACGACACCAGCTGCTTCAGAATGGATTATTGATAGTGAGTGTACTAATCACATGACTGGCAAGCGAAGCCTTCTCATGGACTCAACCTTACGTCCATCTGACAAAAGTCACATCACATTTGCTGACACTGGTAAAAGCAAGGTATTGGGGCTAGGTAGAGTTGCAATCTCAAAGGATCAACACATGGATAAAGTCATGCTTGTTGAATCCCTTGGTTTCAACTTAATGTCTGTCTCAATGCTTTGCAATTTAAACATGATTGTGATGTTTGGAAAATATCGTTGCCTTGTTCTAATGGAATCTGACAAGTCTCTAGTGTTTCAAGGGTATCAGAAAGATGAGTTGTACGTGGTAGATTTCTCAGCAGGACCACAACTTGCCGTATGTATTCTAGCAAAAGCTTCTGAATGCTGGCTCTGGCGTCGGAGGCTAGGGCATGCTGGCATGAGGAACCTCCACACCCTTGCAAGGAAGAAGCATGTCATAGGCATCGAGGGCGTCAAGTTCAAGAAAGATCACTTATGCGGTGCCTGTGAAGAAGGAAAGATGACGAGGGCCAAGCATCCCTCGAAGACAATCATGACAGCGACTCAACCCTTCGAACTGCTCCACATGGACCTTTTCGGTCCCACTCATTACTCAACTCTTACTACTACTGCTTGTCTCTATGGCTTTGTCATTGTTGATGATTATTCAAGATATACCTGGGTGCATATAATCCTCTACAAGACTGAAATGCAGGATGTCTTCAGACGCTTCGCCAATCGAGCCATGAACAACTATGGCGTCAAGATCAAGCACATCAGAAGTGAAAATGGCACTGAATTCAAGAACACTAGTCTAGACACTTATCTTGATACTTTGGGCATTACACATGAATTCTCAGCTCCGTACACACCGCAGCAGAATGGTGTCGTGGAACGCAAGAACAGAACACTCATTGAGATGGCCCGGACAATGCTTGATGAATACAAGACTCCAAGAAAGTTTTGGCCTGAAGCCATTGATATTGTATGCCATATCATCAACCGTGTTTATCTTCACAAGCTTCTCAACAAGACATCCTATGAGCTCCTTACTGGCAAGAAACCAAATGTCAGTTACATCAGAGTATTTGGTGCCAGGTGCAGGATCAAGGATCCACATCACACTTCAAAATTTGCACCAAAAGCACATGAAGGTTTTATGCTTGGATATGGAAAGATTCGCACTGCTACAGAGTCTTCAACCTTTTTCACTATAAAGTGGTTGAAATAGTGGATGTGCGGTTCGATGAGACTAACAGCTCACAAAGAGAGCACCTGCCAAACGTGCTAGATGAAGTTCCATCCAGTGAATCAATCAAACTTATGGGAACTAGAGAAATCATACCATCTGAATCTCAGCCTGAAGAGGAACTTATCATCTCCGCACCTGATCAAACTGAAGACAATGCTCATCCCGAAGACAATTCTTCTAATGATGACAATGATCAGCAAGAGCAAAATCTTTGTCCTGTACATCCTCGTGTTGCAAATGAAGTACAGATTGAGAGAATAATTGATAGCATCAATGCACCATGTCCACTCACTCGTTCAAGGGCAACACAGCTAGCAAATTTCTGTGGGCACTTCGCATTCGTCTCAATATCTGAACCCAAGAAAGTTGAAGACTCCTTCATGGAACCTGAATGGATTCAAGCTATGCAAGAAGAGCTTCAACAGTTTGAGCTGAATAATGTATGGGAACTGGTTAAGCGTCCTGATCCTCGCAAGCACAATATAATAGGCACCAAATGGATATATCACAACAAGCAAGATGGGCATGGTCAAGTTGTCAGAAACAAAGCTCGTCTCGTTGCTCAAGGGTACACTCAAGTTGAAGGGATTGACTTCGATGAAACATTTGCTCCTGTGGCTAGACTTGAAGCCATACGCATACTACTGGCCTATGCAAATCATCATAACATTCTTCTGTATCAAATGGATGTGAAGAGTGCTTTTCTCAATGGCAAGATTGAAGAAGAAGTGTATGTTGCACAACCGCCTGGCTTTGAAGATCCAAAACATCCTGACATGGTGTACAAGCTCAACAAGGCACTGTATGGCCTCAAACAAGCCCCTCGGGCTTGGTATGACACACTCAAAGACTTCCTGAAGAGCAAAGGCTTCAAACCTGGTTCTCTCGACCCCACTCTCTTCATGAAGACATATGATGGTGAATTGTTTGTGTGCCAAATATATGTGGATGACATTATCTTCGGCTGCACCAATCAGAAATACAGTGAAGAGTTTGGATATATGATGCAAGAGCAATATCAGATGTCCATGATGGGTGAGCTGAAGTTCTTCCTTTGTCTTCAAATACGTCAGCAACGCAACAGCATCTTCATATCTCAAGAGAAGTACCTCAAAGATTGCCTGAAGAAATTTGGAATGCAAGATTGCAAAGGCTACACGACGCCAATGCCAGCCAAACATCATCTGGGTCCCGACGACAATGGTAAAGAGTTTGATCAAAATCTATACCGCTCCATGATTAGTTCTTTACTTTATCTATGTGCATCTAGGCCAGATATTATGCTTAGTGTTTGCATGTGTGCTCGATTCCAAGCGGCACCAAAGGAATCGCATCACTTAGCTGTGAAACGAATTCTTCGATATTTGGCTTACACCCCAACATTAGGATTATGCTATCCAAAGGGCTCAGAGTTTGATCTGGTTGGATTCTCGTATGCTGATTATGCTGGTGACAAGGTGGATCGCAAGTCTACATCAGGCATATGTCATTTTCTGGGACGATCACTTGTATGTTGGTCTTCAAAGAAGCAGAACTGTCTATCTCTCTCCACTGCTGAATCTGAATACATTGCTGCTGGATCTTGCTACGCTCAGCTTCTATGGATGAAGCAAACACTCAAAGACTATCGCATTCATCTAAAGCAAGTGCCACTCTACTGCGACAACGAAAGCGCCATCAAGATTGCCAACAACCCAGTTCAGCACTCGAAGACAAAGCACATTGAAATTCGTCATCACTTTCTCAGAGATCATGTTGTGAAGGAAGATATTGATATCATACACATCAACACTGAAGAGCAATTGGCAGATATCTTCACCAAGCCCTTGGATGAGAAGAGGTTTTGCAAGTTACGGTGTGAGCTAAATATCTTGGAATCCTCAAATGTCCTGTGATCAAGCACACATCCTAACACTTATGCATGTTGATGACTTAGATGTGCAACACACGAAGTAAAGTATATCTTCAATCAATGAAGACTTACATTCTAAGTGTGAATACATTAATGTGGAATTTGACTTTGGAGCGCCACGATAATTGTGCGTCATGTCTGGGTCTAATACTTCCTATACGGTGGGTAACGCCACCACCAAAATTTTCTGTTTGAAGTGTTTCACTCATGGCGTTACGTTTGGTATGTCTTCACATTTGGTTTGGCTTCAATCTCAACTTGTCTTCATGATTATCTTCACTATGTTGATTTGATTGTCTTTCTCATATATATATATATACACACACACACACATATATATATATATACTAGTGTTCTGTCCTCTACAGCATTCACTTATAGCTATGTCTTCTTGTTGAATCTTTTGAACTAAGTGAATGTGATCGGACCCTAACCTCTCTATGCTTTCTATCTCGAACTCTATCTCTCCAAATCATATGCATTCTATTGAAACTGTCGAATATCTTCTCTGCGTCCTTGTCAGCAGAAGATACAGAGACACACATTAAGTCTGTTTTCAATGCTAAATCCTTTGACCTGAAACCCGGAGAAGTGGGAATGACCACCCGACAATCCAGGCGTATGTGGGAACGTGGAACAACCTCCGATATGTTGCATGATAGCCATGTGCCCTTCAGATGTGAATCGCCAGGGGCACCTGTGTAATAACACTGTGACGTCCCTGTCCCTATAAATACACGCCTCACCATAGTCATTATCCTTTCTTCCACTCTCACACAAACCCTAGCGCCACCGCAAGCCCTCGACGATGCCGGCAACAAAGCGCTTAGCTACCGCGACCTCACCGACGCCGTCTTCACGCCGGCCGCGGACATCGTCTTCTCCGCCGCCGCTGTAGGTGTCCTCCGTTGCCAAGTTAGGGCACGGACGATCGAACTTCTCGGCCTCCTCTCCCACTCCGTCTAGCAGTTTTTCGTGTGGTAAATAAAACTTCCTTTTTACGGCCCCTTGGATCCTATAGACTCATCACTTTCTACCACAAGCAGTTTCTGTTCACACAAGTTGGATCTATTTCATACTGCATATCATAATATGCCTAGTATGTTCACTTATGCTTCACAAAGTAGTTAGATTCCTCACTTGTACTTATTCGTGGATTCGTACAAATCTGGAACCAACTCTCTATCTATGAGTGAATGTCTTCGCACTATGAGGTTAATGTCTTCTAAACTAATTTATCTTCAAAATCTTTTGAGAATGCATATGACCTCTTCCCCTTCCCTCGCACCTTAATGCTGTCACAGGTACATGTCCGTGGGAGAATCCCTTGGTTCTCATAGTCTGCATTCATTTGCAGAATTCTTACAGCATCATATAAATTCTCCTGAAGCCAGTTCCTGTTTGACTAGCAAGCAGAAGCCTTTGAAACCTTTGAACGTGTTGAAGCCATTCAGTTTGAAATTCATGGCTACAGAGAAATCAGCAAGGAAGGGTGGTAGACAACGTTGAGGGGGAACATCAAGAGATCTGCCTGATGACCTCTTAGAGCTATACAAGACAGATCCAGAAGAGGAATACAATCAGCGCAAGACACGAATCCAATGGATTCGAAGATACTGGGCCGAGCAATGGTTCAAGTACAGGTTCGTGACCCAGGAATATGCTAAGAAGAATGCCATCAAGCGACCATGGGGAGACATCCTATACAGAAATCTTCAACCCAGGTCCAGAGATGAAGCCATTGAACAAGGCTTCTATCCCTGCATGGTCCGTGGACCACAGCCTACGGATGCAGACCCATCGTCATTGCTATGGTGTCGTGACGACAATATGTTCAAGCGCAAATTCTAGTTTGCCAAGAATTCGGCTAAGCAAAACAAGAAGTCAGTGGGACTAGACTTGAACCCTGGTCCTTCTGCTCCCCGTGCCGATGGCACCCGCGAAGCTGAACCCAATCTTGTTGGGCCCTTCTACAACATGGAAGGTCTCATCACTCATATCATGGTTCAAGGGACAGCTGTGGATGAGCCTGCAGATGACGCTGAATCTGATGAAGCGCCTGCACCGCCGAAGCCAAAGAAGCTGAAGAAGCCTAATTTTTCAAAGTCTGCCTCAGCACCAAAAATCTTACGGGCGAAGCCACTGGCTACTGCACCTCCTGAAGACAGTGTGCAGTCTGAAGATCTATCACGTATCTCCAAGAAGACTGAGATGAGAAAGAATACTGATCAGGCACTGACTGCTGCTGCTATTCTGCGCAATGACGCCATTGATCTGTCCAGCGATGAAGATCTTGCAGATGACGCTCTTGAGCAACTAATTAAGAGCAAGGAAGAAGCAGAAATCTTCAATGATTTGCCTCTCTTTGACGTGGCAATCATCCACAACTTCATTGATGAGTGGTTTGAAACCCCCAATCTCAGCTTTGAAGATCTACAATTTCCAATTGGCATCAGTATCTCCTTCACTGGCGCCATTGCTTCTGAGCTATCTCTAGCTCAGCGCCTCGTTGAACTGAAGCAAAAGCTCGACTATGAGAAAGCTCAGTTCAAGAAGCACATGGCCAAGCTCAGCGTGCAAGATGTCAAAATTTCAAGATCATGCTGCACGAGCTCAAAGAAGCCTTTCTCAAGAAGCGTGAAGAATCTAAAGGTTCTCGTCAGCGCATGAAGAGCCTGGCTGACAAGTGTGTGCAAGCCTACAATGAGGCTGAGAAGCGCAAGGCTCTTGGTCGTCCTGGCATCCACCCCAGAATGGATGCAAAGAAGAAGAGGCCCTCAACTGACCAATATGCACCTTCAAGGCAGGAAGAACCTTGCATAGTCTTCCCAAGCAGCATGACTGGCTCGAAGCCAAAGGTCACTTCCACCGCTTCAGACCTGAAGAAGACAAGGGCAGCCGAGGCTGAAGCCAGAAAGAGGAAACATCATGAAGCTTCTGATGTCGCTCCCTCCAAGAAGAAGTGCAGAACCAAGAAAGATCAGGCTGCTCCCACAGAGCCCCTTGTTGTAGAACCCATCTCTATTGCTCGCCCTAATTCCTCGCTTCAAGAACGACGGATAGTACTTCATGAGCCTGCTTCCACAGAGGCTCCTGAAGCTGAAGACATTCCAGCAGTTGACCCCACCGCTGCTGAAGACATTGGTCACCATGATAATGTTGAAGATGATGAAGTCCTTCCTCAGATCGAGCACCAACTGGTATCATCGCCTGTGCTCACGCATATCGAACTTATCAGCATTGGTTGTCCTCTGACGCCAACTGCTCAGGATGCATCATGGGCTGATCACCCACAGAGACAAGACACTCCAACCGCAAGCAACCCCATCAGTGCAAGAAGAGGATGACTTTGAGGCCCAGCCAACTCCATCTCCACAGGCGTCTCCAGCGCTACGCAGGCTTCGCAAAGGACCAAGGCCTCAAGTTCCCCTTTCGAGCGTTCCAGAAGGAGAAGTGCCCCAATCTGTTGCACGTGAAGTGTTCCCAGAAGCCACTCCGACTATGAATGTCTCTGTGTCTGAAGCCAAAGGTGCTGAAGACAATCCGACTGCATCAGCCGATGACAAACAAGAAGAAGATCGTGTCCGTACACCCCCAATCTCTGAAGAAGCTGTTCCTGAAGTGAACGTGTCTGTGCCCGACCCTCCAGCTCATCAAGTGGAGGTTGAGAATCTTGAGGCTGCCACCACTAACACAAATGAAGCCAATGACCTAGTCATGGCTGAAGCAAATGTGGAGCCTGCACCAACCAATGTGCCAGAGGCCAATGAAGCCAATGATGCACCTGCAACAGATGTGCAGCCTGACGCCTTTGTTGATGCCACTGCTCCTGTTCCGCCACCAAGGCCACACACTATCGAGCAAGCATTCAACCATGGACAACTTATCACTGTCAAATGGCCTTTTCTGACTCCTCCGCCTGCTGCTGGTCCTCAGTTTGACTATCACATTGAGCACAGGCCTCAGGTTCAGAAGCCAATGCCAAGGTTGCCCAGGTTTCCAGGTACTTCATCTGCACCCGGATCTTTTAATATCAATGGCTTCAAGGCACACAACACCTTCTTTGATAGCGCTAAGAACCCCTACACCAAGGCAAGAATATCTTCTGATCGATTCTGGAGCTATCAGCAGCGCAATTATTACTCATGCATCTTATACAATCAAGGTCGCATTTTCCCACATATGCGTCTTCACACTGAAGCCATAACTGGACTGCCCTGTTTGGAAGAAGCTCTGGATTGCTTTAGAGAGTCTGGCTTGCTGTAGTTCGTCACTGATAAGGAGCACTGGAATGAAGAATTGCTGCTCCAATTCTATGCCACTCTTCATATCCGTGGCTACAACAGGGATCCGAAGACTTGGGTCCTTGAGTGGATGACAGGCAATGTTCATCATGAAGCCAAAGCCTTTGATATCATTGAGCTTACTGGCCTGCCCACTCTAGGAGATCTGTATGAACCTGGTTGTCAGCTTCACAGTGCTGCTATGGAAAGCATCTTCCACAAGCCTGATCCCAATATGAGTCAGATGCTTAGCATGATGGAGCCTTTGCCTCCAGATGCTGAATATCCTAAGGAGTTCTTTGTTAAAGACCTTGAGTATCTGCCACGTACTATCTATCACATCATAAGGCGAACTCTCTGGCCCATCAAAGGACATTCTCCACATTCCAAGCTAGAAGGCGCAATGAAGACATTGGTCTTTCATATTCTTCATGGCAAAAGCTTCAATGCACAAGACTTCTTTATTCGCCAACTTGCTGCATCAGGATCTAACATTTTTGGTCTGAAGTTCTATGCTCCCTGGATTATGCGGCTGATCAAACTACACTCAGCTGTCACCTATCCGCCCTCTGCTCGCAATCATCGGATCTTTCTGCCTGACATCGATATGTCAGTTGAAGCCATCTATCCAGAGCCTGCCAAGGAGCCCCTTAGTCTTCAAAATGCTGAGAATCAAAGCTTCTCTCAAAACATTGAAGGAGTTCAAGCAGTCACTCATGTTTATCCTCTGGCTGGTACTACCCGTGCACCTCATCATGCCCTCACTGAAGCCACTGAAAGCACCATTGCACAATGGCCCAAGAAGCGATCCCGTGTTCTCAATGACTGAGAGCTTCTGGTTGCCCTTCATCAGAAACAGGATAAGCATCATGACTGGCTGAAGCACCAAATGTAAAGCCTCTTGGTGGACGTAAACAGGATTCGCAACCTTGCCACCAAGAATGCCTTTGTTGCCCATGAAACTTGTCAGCGTACATGGAAAGGGATGACGCTTATGTGTTCTGAAGATGATCTTCAAGAGGATGGCTTCTCTGAACACTTCAAGTTTGACTCAACACCTCCAAGAAGGACTGTGCTGCGACGAACTCCGTCTCTTGAACACTCTAAGTTCTCCTCCTCTGCTGCAACTGTGAATGCCAGAGTGATCGATGATGAAGACGATGCTACTTCCCCGCCCCCTACTTCTGCACGCATCGACACTGCCCCGAGTTCGTCTGCACCGCCTAACAACACCGACAACCCTACTGCTTCACCTACTCCTCATGGGAACGAGTAGATGCTCTATGTCTTCAAACCTTTTTGGTCCTTACTGATAAAAGGGGGAGAAGCATATGAGTCTGATAGTCTTCAAGCGGGTCCATATGGGCGGTTGCTTTATATTTTGCCTAGTGTTTACAACTCTCGTTTTGATACATTTGGTTCTTTGAGTTGTAACAGTTAAACTCGATGGTCGTCTGCTACTTATTTGCTTTTCTGTGATGCGATAATAAATTCTGCATGTGCAACGATAAATTCCGCACTTATATCATTTTGCAGACGTCCATTTTTCATTATGCATGTCATTATCTTCACATACTTTTCATGCATTGCCACTTATGCATGTCATTATATCATAAGTTTAAGAGGGTCTCCACAAGTACAACCTGCCATGTGCATTTGCATACCAAAAGCAAATTACTTATATGCACATCTTCAGGGGGAGGCTTTGCCACTTATGAAGACAATCCCCTATCCTTTACAATTTCACATATTATATTCCCCGTTGAAAACTTCAACTAGTTTGTCATCAATCACCAAAAAGGGGGAGATTGTAAGTGCATCTAGTGCCACCCCTAGTTGGTTTTGGAGTATTGACGACAAACCTAGTTGAGGGACTAATGTGTTTGTGAGAATTGCAGGATAACACAGGTAGAAGTCCCTCATTGATTCGATTTTCCTACCAGAGATGACCCCTAAAAATGTATGAAGACATTGAAGTCAGAGGTGGTATGTGAAGACATTCACATTGAAGATTATGATAAGAGAAGACATCGCGTGAAGACTATGGAGCGCGAAGACTTAGCAGTTTTGTCGTTCTGTCTTTTTCTTTGTTGAGTCATAGGAACCACCGTACTGTTAAGTGGGGTCCAAGAGAACCAGTCAGAATGACTGAAGTGATGCTTAACCAAAACCTATGTCTTCGAGTGAAGACAATGAGAGCGAATCTTGTCCAGAGTCAGACAAGTCAGCTTTGCTTGTAGCCCAAGTAAAGTTGCCATGTGTGTTTGAAATCTGACCGTTGGAACACGTGTAAGTTCCTTAGTGACCTAGGGTCATTTCGGACAAGTCAGGTCGGGTTGCCTAGTGGCTATAAATAGCCCACCCCCTACAACCATAAACGGTTGGCTGCTCAGAGTTAGAGCATGGCTTTTGTCATTTGAGAGCAACCCACCTCGAAGCCTTTGAGAGAGAATTCCTTGCGAGGATAAAGCCCTAAACACCCAGAGCCAAAGAGTGTTAGGCATCACTTAAGTCTTCCTGTCTGTGTGATCTGAAGACTTATTACACGTGAGGATTGTGAATCCTCCTGCCGGTTAGGCGTCGCGTTCTGAGCATCCAAGAGTCATTGTGGATCGCCGGTGAATGAAGTCTGTGAAGGTTTGGAAGTCTACCTTGAAGACTTACCAGAGTGATTGGGCGAGGACTAGGTTTCCTTAGCTCAAGGGGAATAAGGTGAAGACGAGGTCTTGTGAGTTGAATCTCAGCCTCCCTAACCAGACGTACAGTTGTCACAGCAACTGGAACTGGTCCAACAAATCATTGTCTTCAACGAGTCGCTGGTTTCATCCTTCCCTTCCCTTTACTTACTGTTGGTCCTTGTGAAGTCATTGTATGATTGCATTATCTATTGTCTTCACTGAGTGACTACTTGTTTTGATTGGCTTCACAATATCTTCCTACCTGATCTTTACTGCCTAGCTGCTATTAGTCAGTGTGCTTTCACTTCATTGAATACTTGACTATGGTTTGCCTAGTGTAGTCTACCTTCCGCTGCATGGTAATAGGTTTATTTCTATCGTTTGTCTTCGAAACTTCCATGTTTTGAAGACTTCCATAAAAATCGCCTATTCACCCCCACTCTAGTCGATCACTAGCACTTTCACTTCTGGCACAGTGTTTGGTGCAGGCTCCACATTATCTTCAGCCATGACCACGTTATTGGCTTCAGTGGTGTTAGTGGTGGTAGCCTTAGGATTCTCAACCTCCACTTGAGGAGCTGGAGGGTCGGGCACCGACACATTCACTCCAGGAACAACTTCTTCAGTAATGGGGGGAGTAGGGACACGTTCTTCTGCTTGTTTTTCTTCGGCTGATGCAGCCGGATTGTCTTCAGCAACTTTAGCTTCAGACTCGGAGACATTCACAGTAGGAGTGGCTTCTGGGAACACCTGACGCGCAACAGATTGGTGGTGCACTTCTCCTTCTGGAACGCACGAAAGAGGGACTTGGGGCCTTGGTCCTTTGCGAAGCCTGCGTAATGCTGGCGACGCCTGTGGAGATGGAGTTAGCTGGGCCTCGAAGTCATCTTCTTCTTCTTGCACTGGTGGGGTGACTTGTTGTTGGGGAGTACTTGGGGTGTCTTGTTGTTGTGGGTGATCAGCCCATGATGCATCCTGAGCAATTGGCGTCAGAGGATGACCAATGCTGATGAGTTTGCTGTTCGTGAGAACAGGCGATGATACCAAGTTGTGCTCGATCTGAGGAAGAACGACATCATCTTTAACATTGTCATGGTGACCAATGTCTTCAGCAGCGGTGGGGTCAACTGCTGGAATGTCTTCAGCTTCAGGAGCCTCTGTGGAAGCAGGCTCATGAACTACCATTCGTCGTT